>NW_024429179.1:0-166209 GCF_009769625.2 Cygnus olor
ATGCCCTTCAGCTCCAACACCGAGCATCCTCCTGACAGCTCCCATCAGCTGAGGGATGTGCCAGCTCCAGGAGAGTGTGGCAGGGTGTGCAGCGGCATTGCCCTGCACCCAGAGACTTACCATGGGGAGGTGGTGGGAAGATTTCTCCCCAGCGAGCTATACCTCTGCCTTCCCCTTCCCCCGCCAGGCTGACCTGAACTTCTCCCCCTTCTCTCCTCTCCCCATGTCAGCTGCAAGCAGTGCCCCCAGCCCTGCTGCACCCTGCAGAGGAGCTGCTCCTGGGCAGAGCTGTCTCTTTGCAGCGCTGCCCGCTTCCCAGGAGCTCCCTCCTCCATCCCACAAGCCTCCCAGCTCAGCAGCACAGGCCCAGCCCAAGGCATTTTACTGCCCTCCACTGCACCACCCCCCCCCACCCCCCCCCACCCCAGTGGGTTTGGGCAGAGCCCAGGAGCCTCAGACACTGAGAGGGAATGGAAGACATTTCTCAAGTAGAGAATGCAGATGCAAACACCAAAGCCTCTCACAGCATCAATGAGTCCCACCGAGGGACATTACAGACAAAGCCTCCTCAGGGACTTGTTAGAGATGAAAACTGCAGGCAGTGATGATGGGGAGACAAAGGCCAAGTAAAAGTGGCCGTGAGGCTTAGGAAACCTTGATGTGTCCCATGAAGTCCAAGAGCTGGGCCCTGACCCCAGCCTCTGGGAAGGGAGATCCTGTCCCTCCATTGGGGTTTAGGGCTCTTCCTGGGTCAGTGCAATGTGGGTAAGGGCAATGCCAAGTACAAGGCTACAGGAGGACAGCTCCTGGAGGGGGATGAGGAGGCATTGAGACCCTATTGCTGTAAGGATGAGTTGTCTCCTCATAGGCATCATTGACAAAGACAAGAGTCAGAGATCAGCAGACAAAGGTGTTCCCTCTGTTGGGGACTTTCAGCCGTGCAAAAAAAACTTGACCATAACCACCACACACTGTCCTATGCTGTCCCATGTCTACAACTGTTTCCCTGCAGGACTTTGGTATCAACACGCTTCCCACGTTGTTCTCACCTGAGCACCTTCCTGCCTTGACTGATGTCTCCTCCATCTGCCCTCAGTAATACCTGAAACACCAAAGCCAGGGGCTCTGGGTGACCTCCATCCTTCAATAAACCTTTCTCTTCCACCTCAGTCTCAGTGCCTGCAGCTGCATTTTGTGATATTCATTTCTTTCTCATGCTCCTTTTCTACTGGGAGGAAAAGCACCTACATGTCTGAAACCACCCCTCAAACGGTCTCTGCGTACTGCTGTACTGCCTGGAGCCTCTATACCCCAGGGCCAAAGGAGCCCAGGTCTCTCAAACTGTCCATCTCATGTGCTTCTCGGCCTTTGGCTAAGATCAAGTGCAGTATCTATTCTTATCAGTTTAATATCTGATACGTCCTTGATGAGAGGACTTTATATTAAAGGGATTTTTTGACTCAGGAGTTGGATCCAGAGCTTGCTCTTTATCTTCATCTTTTTCCACAAGGAAATGGTTGGCGACCTGCTACAGCACTTAGATGTACGCAAGTTGATGGGGCTGGATGGGATCCACCCGAGGGTACTGAGAGAACTGGCAGAAGAGCTGGCCAAGCCACTTTCCATCTTTTATCATAAGTCCTGGCTATCAGGGGAGGTCCCAGTAGACTGGCAGCTAGAAAATGTGACGTCCATCTACAAGAAGGGCCGGAGGGTAGACCCGGGGAACTATTGGCCTCTTAGTTTGACCTCAGTGCCAGGGAAGCTCATGGAGCAGATTATCTTGAGTGTCATCATGTGGCACTTGCAGGGCAACCAGGCGATCAGGCTCAGTCAGCATGGGTTTATGAAAGGTAGGTTCAGACATTCACTGAATATTGTCTACCAACCAATGAAACTATTTGGATCACAGAAAAATTTGCTCTCTTCATAGGCTGGTTCTGAAAGGTTATCTCAGTGAATAGTTTCAGCATAACAACATAGAAGTTAGTTATTAAAACAAAAGCACTAGTTCCTTGTGAACACAGATCCCAATTCCATGCCCAAGTAGCAAAATGCTAAATATTTACAACCCGGTAAGAAATGTTCTCTGTGGATATCCAAAATCATCTAATCCAGTCAGACTACTGTCCACACACAGCATTTATCCATCTATACATCTGGCAGATTTTTTAAACTAGGCATAAAAAGCACATCCTCACCTGCAGGTCTTTGATCTGGGTTGTATTCTAAGGCATTGTTACAGATTAGATCAATATCCTTCAGAAAGTCTCCTGCACTTAGGTATTGGGGCGAGTCAATTTTACTGAGGACTGTTGAAAGATCCATTGCCTCTTTAATGATTGTTGCATAACCAGGTACCTGCCAATCAAATAGATGTGTTCAGAGGTTTTCTACGCTGTCTACCAAATTTATTTGGAAAAACTTTCAATAAATGTCTTCTTAAAACCCCGAATACTTGTGACGCATCAGAAGATGCTGAAATTAACCACTTCACTTCTCAAAAATGGAAGGGCTCTTTCAACTGGCGTTACAGCTGCTACGAGAAGAAAAAAAGAAGTAGAGAGGTCAGAAGCATGTGCATGGTAGAGAACAAACACCGAGGGTGGGAGAGTCATTTCACTTTGCCTCAGAAAAATCACAGCGATGAAATCTGAGTAAGCCGTCCGACATTCTCTTTGTTGTTGACATTGAGAAAAAGGCGCACGAATTGCACCTCTGAAGCATCTATTCCAGGCATCTACTTTAGAATGGGATAACTGGGCTCAGGGGTGCTGATTTCTTTACTCAGACCGTAAGAGGAGCCTGATGACTAGTTTGCATGTGGACATATGTATTTGTCTAGATGTTTCTCACCTCAAGAACCTAGGAGGAAAGGGGAAGAAAAGTCAGTGGATGCCTACGCGAACAGGACTTTGCTGATACGCGGGCATATTCCAGTTACATCTGTCTTTGAAGTATATGCCCCTAGTTTAGACTTTTTGAATACATGAAAGGAGAAGAAGGGACCTAAGCAGCAAATGGGAGGAAAAAGAAAACACACAGCACTTAAGGCTGATCTCATATTGAGGAGTTCCAGATGAAACAGAGAACAGAATCTCAAAACTTCTTTTACAAACTGCTGCTTCTCCTCCTGTTCCCACGGAAACTGACAGTCCAATACAGAGCTTCAGACTTCAGTAAAATAGTCCTGTAAATACTGTTTGTAATTACAAAGAAAGATCTCTGTGCTTTTCAGTGCTCTAACATGCCTACATATCAAAGCCTTTTCATGAGCAAACTGTGTTGGCATTTGGTCTGACCAGGGCTTTCAGCGAATAATCCGATCACAGATATTGGAGAGCCAGCAGAAGTAAAAGCCCTGCCTGCTTCTTGCAAAATCACAACAGTGCAGTCCTAAAAACAAAGTTAAACCTTCCTTCCCCAAAATGCTGAGAAATACAAACCC
Source organism: Cygnus olor (assembly GCF_009769625.2). NCBI lineage: Eukaryota > Metazoa > Chordata > Aves > Anseriformes > Anatidae > Cygnus > Cygnus olor. Next base: position 3,449 of record NW_024429179.1, read on the forward strand.
TACCACTTACAGGGCAACCAGGCGATCAGGCTCAGTCAGCACGGGTTTATGAAGGGTAGGTCCTGCTTGACAAACCTGATCTCCTTCTATGACAAAGTGACACGCTTAGTGGAGGAGGGAAAGGCTGTGGATGTGGTCTACCTTGACTTCAGTACGGCTTTTGACACCGTTTCCCACAACATTCTCCTCAGAAAACTGGCTGCTCGTGGCTTGGACTGGCGTACGCTTCGTTGGGTTAAAAACTGGCTTGATAGCCGGGCCCAAAGAGTTGTGGTGAATGGAGTCAAATCCAGTTGGAGGCCGGTCACTAGTGGAGTCCCCCAGGGGCCAGTCCTCTTCGATATCCTTATCGATGATCTGGATGAGGGGATTGAGTGCACCCTCAGTAAGTTTGCAGACGACACCAAGTTAGGTGCGTGTGTCGATCTGCTCGAGGGTAGGAAGGCTCTGCAGGAGGATCTGGATAGGCTGGACCGATGGGCTGAGGTCAACTGTATGAAGTTCAACAAGGCCAAGTGCCGGGTCCTGCACCTGGGGCGTAAGAACCCCAAGCAGCGCTACAGGCTGGGAGATGAGTGGTTGGAAAGCTGCCTGGCCGAGAAGGACCTGGGAGTACTGGTTGATAGTCGGCTGAATATGAGCCAGCAGTGTGCTCAGGTGGCCAAGAAGGCCAACAGCATCCTGGCTTGTATAAGAAGCAGCGTGGCCAGCAGGGCTAGGGAAGTGATTGTCCCCCTGTACTAGGCTCTGGTGAGGCCGCACCTCGAGTACTGTGTTCAGTTTTGGGCCCCTTGCTACAAGAAGGACGTCGAGGTGCTCGAGAGAGTCCAGAGAAGGGCGACGAGGCTGGTGAGGGGCCTGGAGAACAAGTCTTATGAGGAGCGGCTGAGGGAGCTGGGATTGTTCAGCCTGGAGAAGAGGAGGCTCAGGGGCGACCTTATCGCTCTCTACAGGTACCTTAAAGGAGGCTGTAGCGAGGTGGGGGTTGGTCTGTTCTCCCATGTGCCTGGGGACAGGACAAGGGGGAATGGGCTAAAGTTGTGCCAGGGGAGGTTTAGGTTGGATATTAGGAAGAACTTCTTTACTGAAAGGGTTGTTAGGCATTGGAGTAGGCTGCCCAGGCAAGTGGTTGAGTCACCATCCCTGGAGGTCCTTAAGAGACGTTTAGATGTTGAGCTTAGTGATATGGTTTAGCGGAGGACTTGTTAGTATTAGGTAAGAGGTTGGACTGGATGATCCTGGAGGTCTCTTCCAACCTAGACGATTCTGTGATTCTGTGATACAAACACTGAGAAATTACAAATACACACAGATAAGATGGTACGCACAGATCAACACCCGCTTACCTTCTGTGGGTCAACGGGCTTTGTAAATTCCATGAAACGTCTGTCAGTGGCAAGTCTCTGAGTAACCTCCCTTAAGAAAATTCTAAGTTCACGCAACGTATCCTCCGCTTCCTCCTCCAGCAGTCCTACTTCTTCCTCTGTCGGCTCTTGAGGCTCAGCTGGTGACGCTACAGGCAGGACTTGCAATGTCCGGCGAACTTCAATTAATCAGGAAAAATTAGCCAATTCACAGTACTCACATGCAAGCATATGAAAAATTACCGATAGAAAATGACCAGCAAAGGAAATACCAAATAGCTAGTAACTTACAGTTAGGAAGGTTTTAGATGTATTTCTTATATCCTCACCTGCTTTCTTTACCGGAGGCTTAGCAGTTCGATTTAGAATTAGGTCCTCAAAAATTCTTGCTCTGTCCTCCTTACTCGTAAACTTCTCCAAATTCCTTAAGAAATCATTTTTGGATCTAAAGCAGAAGGAGAAAAAACATTTCAGATTTAAGGCCACAAAAAAACCATACTCTATTCCAAAAAGATGAGTACCTGTTAAAATTAGTAATAACCTGAAGAAGACAAACTGAAGTTATCTTCTTGGCCTTAAAAGGCTAGATTTTCACAGCTTAGCCTGGCAAGTTCAAATATCACCTTTAAGAAACACCTGCAGAATTACATCTCAATGAAAGGATTGTACGATACACTGATGAAGTCATGGCATTCGCCACATCCAAGACCGCTTACTTTGTATTTACTTGCCTTGCTGCCCTTTAGTTAGAACCTTTATGGCTATAGAGGGAAGAGAAAGGCTTCAGTAGACAAGTGAGGGCTTTTTGCTGCGTTTTTATTTCTGTACCAAAAGAAGGTGTCTGAAGTAGCTAGTACTTCTTGGGTTTCCTCCATTATTCAATTTCTAGTATCAAAAGGTAGGTAAGGAATTTCAATACTTATTTTAGAAGGAATTTAGAACCAGCACAAAAACTTCTGCGGAAACTTAAGCACTTTCAAAGCACTTGACAATAAACACACCTAGGTAAGACCCATTTTCTCCCCCAGTAACTGAGACAAAATAATCAGAATGAGAACAGCTTGTTCCTGTTTTGAACACCTTCCTTTAATGTAAACGCTCAGAAGTCAACCAAGTTATGCATGTACTTTTACTGCAGTTTGTTTAGGAATACAACTAAAAATTGATTTCAAAGTTCCTTAAGCAGAAATTGGATCTCGGCTTTCCAGCTTAGAAAGCTTTGGCTCATATGAAGAAAGAAGCTGATTTTTTATTAAAGCGTTTCAATTCTCTACTAAATTGCATTATTAGCAGTTTACCCAGTACAGCATGAAATGACAGACTGTCAGAAGAAATCTCTTCAGTAAAAATATCTTTTTCTCATTTACATTTCAAGCACTGCATATTTTGCACAAATTATGCTGGTGCTGTCTTCTGAGCATTTCGGATCACCTAGTGAAAAGGAATGCTTGGATAAGAAAACTAAAACACGTAGAGTAGCCTGTTAAGACGTAACTATCCAGCCATGTAACGGGTCTGTCCTTACTTGTACGGCTCACAAATGTTTTTACTAAAGGTAAAAATATTTTAAGATGGTGATGCCAAACAACAAAAAGGATTTCCTGCCTAAATGTAAAAACACCAAATCTGCTTATGTTTATTTTTTTGAGTTAAAACCACATCAGTTTGTAAATGAAGCGTTTTGTGAATTTTAATGCTTTGATTGCACATACTGCAACAGCACAAGTTGTATATGTACATGTAAAAACAAAACAAACAGAAGCCCCAGACCTTAGCTGCCTTACAGATAGAATAAAAAACAAGGCTGAAGGCTACAAAAAGTACACGACATGCGGTCTGATACAGAGCCATCTACTGGGAGCACACAGTCTTGTAAGGCAATGAGAACTACTTTCTGGATCCCACTGAGAGCAGCATTTCTTTCCACAAAGAGAGGTCTATTAACAGCACCTCCCAGCCTCCTGAGCTGCTAGCAACATCCTCACTGTAAAATTTGGTATCGAAAATGTGGATGTGTACAACATCCATAATGTTTATGGTTTTCTCTAAAAGAAAAGTGGATTTTCAGACAGAAGCAAACATAACAGCACATGAAAACAAGGCCACCTCCATTACCAATGAATTTTGCTTACCTTACTTGCAACTCAATTGATCCTTTACATACAGTCAATGAATCCTATGAGAATAAAAAGAAAAAAGATACCTCTCCGCATATTTCTTCTGGCGGTGCAATGTTTGTAAACAGAAGGGATAGGTCCAGGGTGTGAACGGGAAACTTCTCCAAAGCATGCAACACCGCGGGTGCCAAATAAGAAACCTGGCCATATCCCGCTTTTCCTACTATTAGCAGATGGGGCTGACATGATGGCGGTTTGTAGTAAGCACTCCTAGAACAAGAGTCATAAGAAAACAAGTTTAGAAATGAGGTGCTGAATAGACACACGGATGTTCCAAGTACTTTTCCTATATACTCCCCCCCCACCCCCCCCCCCCGCCCCCCAAATAATCTCCATTTTCCAGCAAATAATAAGCTGTTCTGTGATCAGGAAGACTATCAAAGCCCATTTTCTTACAATCTTGTGCCATACCTCCCCCTAAGAAATCCTGTCCATCTCTATCATGTCTGCTATTCGTTTGGCTGGGCTAAGTAATGACTCCTCAAGTGTACACATGGACTGTCTAACCAAATACATAGACGACACCTGATCTGCTACCTGATATGGGGGAGCACAGCAACTTTCTCAGCACACACCAATCTGGATCTCATCACTTCCCATATACACCAGCCTTCAGAAGGTCTCAAGTTTAAGTACCTGAGAGATCTCTACATCTGTCAAGTTTAGCCGAAATGTGGCCCTAGTTACTGGAGAAGGTAGCAAGAAAGGAGCAGAACAGCTTTTCTAGAAAAAAATGGATGTGGGCGCTGAACCACATGGGCCATATCTAAAGCAGCACACAACTGGACTGCTTAAATGACAGCGGTACATTAAACACATGTAAGATTTCCAGCTAATTTATTCAGTCATTCTAATTGTTTCATCTTCTTCCCTTATGTTTCCTAGTCGTTACTAAACCAAGATTGCGAATTAATAGCCTGGCAATCTTGCTTTCCTACTAGGAAATATATTTGCGAGAAGCATTTGCTTTTTTTCCCACTACAATAAGGCTGTACCCTTACTGGCTTAAATCAAAGATGCTAGAGAGTCAACTTTGCTCAAAAGGACAACATTTTCTGGACAGCACAGCAACAGAAAGTGAGAAAAATAACTGACCTGACTGTGACAACACAATCTAACTTTCCAACCGTGGGCTTACGTGACTTCCACATTAAAATACCAAAAGATAACACAATTTGGTGGCTTAATGGTAACAAATAAAAACACCGTTTGAATTTTTCTCAAGGCGTTTTAACAAGCCATTTCTCAGTTTTCTTTCTGCTACAGAATTCACTACTCGTTTAGCAGTCCTGGAAAACAGAAGGGCAAAAGGTGGCAACACAAATCCAGAAAGTTGGCTATTTTTAGCTAAAAGGACAGACAGCACGTTTATGTGGTCTTGAGTCTTTCAAAGAATGCCATGGATTAAGTAGACATGTTCTAGTAGTCTGCGGATCACTTTGGCTCAGGAAGAGAAGCCTGGGCTCTTCCCTTTGATCATTTAGAGCAACTTACTTCATTAGAACTTTAGTCCCTTCACACTTTCTTCTTGAGAATACCGAGCACCCCTTCAACACACAAACTTCATGTTCCCCCTTCATCTACCAACCCTCACACTTTTAACAGCTGAAACTGTTTACAAAGACTCAGCAGTCCTAAGAATGTAAACATAATGGGGACCCATCTTTCTTTACCTGCAGAAACAGAGGAATTTTTCCTCGGGTCTGTCAGGCATTTTATCTGGTAGTTCATCTCCAGAGATTGAGGATGCGTCGTCATCACTGTCAAGTATATCATCTTGTAAAATAGGATCTAAATTGTCTGAAAGACAAAAGAGGTTTGTTAACTTTCCTGAATAGCCTGTGCCCCTTTCTCTTGCATTAATACAGCTTCTAAATCAGTGCCAAAACCCTTGCTTCATTTGAGGGCATACACCGAATGCTATTTCCTAGAGTTCATCCCACCACAGATCTAAGGAGATGGCACAAGTCTCTGTAAAGCTGTCTTAGGTCCCATTGACGTGTATGTATAAGGTACGCTACTCTGTTGGTGATTTTTTTTCCCCCTTAGAATAAAGGATTAGGAACAATTTCTGGAGCTGCTAAATAGCTATAAAAACAAGACCCTTTCTTTCTGGAGGAGGTTCCCACAATGAAAGCATGGGGATTAAGGATGTGCTGGTCACAGAATTCCATTCCTCTACGACTACTGAGACCTGGCAGAGAGACCAATGCGTCTTTCACGTAAGGCTCCTTAAAGATAACTGAAGGAGAAGATAGAAGGCAGACAGCAGAGGGGGAGCGCAATTACCAATCCCCTAGCCCCTCTGCTTCCACAATCATTTAAATTAGGAGACTGGTGAAAAATCATGATAGCTAAAACAATATTTAGCTTAAACCAGTTATACTTGTATCCTGGTCCCGATGTTCTTCAGAAAGGAATTAAAAACACCAACCTAAAAATGCTTCCCCTCCAAGTAGCTGAGTTTTTATTTTTAAAGGAAAAGAGGTGCCTTACACTTCAAACCTTCAGTCAACCTCTACAAGTGCTGATTGTCTTAGCTACTGTCAGAAGCAGGATGCTTTAGCAGAGAACGCATAGTCCTCTACCGGGTGCTGAGTCATTCAGAGCTTCCATTTGGCATTTCAGTTTAGAATCCAGAATAAAACCTATGCATTATATTCCAGATATTCCCAAAATAAACACACGCACATGCAAATAATAAAATTCTACCATCATTATGTCTGAAACGTTTCTGTATGCTGATTGCACAAACCACAAGTTTTTGCTCTGGCAGAATTTTAAAGAAGTGGATGCTACGGTTATACCTTGCTGTCGGTCCTTCTTTAGCGCAAGCTCTGCATGCGGAAATGTCTTCTGCGCGGCTTGTAAAATATTCGCTACTGAATTTTCAAAAAGCGGCTTAAAAATGGGTGATAGTGCTTGTCCAGGTGAAGCCACAATCCTGTTTGAAGCTGGAACAACCTTCTTCACAGCCATCAAAAAAGCCTTTGCTTTTATTTTCATGGAATTAACGTCTAGTCGCAATTTCTCCCCACTTGCATAGATCGGAGGATAGCGTCGACACAGAGAGCACAGCGCAGCTTCAGCACATAAGGATTTTATATCTGCACCACATTACCTTAATAAACAAAAATCAGATGTTACATTAGTCAAGGCCCACGTTTACAATAGGCAACATTTAAAGAATTTGTAATGCCAAAACTAAACAGGTTAACAGGGACTTGAAAGTGCTACCGCCCTGCAGGGAAGTTTTGTTATGCTGCTCGCTGCCTGATATCCTGTGCTTATTAAGCCAAAGCAGACTCCTCATCAAAACTATACTCTTGAGGAAGATGCCCCAAAACCATTCAATGTTCTCAGACAACAAGAAGAACGACAACAAAAAGTAAATAGATGAAAGCATCTAACTCTGATGGCTACGAAGGCGTGCCAGCTGACTCATGGACTAGTTGTGCAGCAAGGCACAAGAGCTTGGGTACTGCCTGCCACAAGCTAAGATTCTTTAGAACTTAGTCACAAGCATTAATCCATTTTGTTTTCAGTCTCACCCATGCATTTCTCAGCTAGCTCATCAAGCAACAGGTCCGGTGGCTTAGGGATCCGGTCACGAGTATGAATCTTGAAAATTTCTTTTCTAGCCTGGAAACAAAATCATCGCATTTTAGCTTGTCCTAAGTTTTCCTTGAAAACACCCACAAAAACAAACAAACCAAAAATCAAACAAACAAAAAACAATCTTCCCTCAAAACCCCTCATATATTAATACATTTTTCTTATTTGCTAAACTTTCAAGTATTGTACAGTTACGTAATATACACTCTGCATTTTCAACCAGGAAATCCAGTATTTCTTAGTTTGTTACACTGAACTTTTGATAGGAACCTGCAATGAAAGAAAAGGCATTTATACCTTCTCTAATAAGTTTCCAAAATATGAGACCTAATGACCCAGAGGAAAATGCTGTAATGAAAAATTTATCCAGAAACAGATCTTTTTTCTCCAAAAAACTTCTCTAAAATTGAGCAAACTTTCATTGTGACAGTCTCATTAGTTCATCAAATTTGCTTTTCAGTCAGTAAATTCGCAGAAAGCACTTCTTGCGCTATGTTTCAAGCTGCTACAATTACTGTAAAGAAGAAAATAATTATGACTCAAACTACTACCACTGATCCGGGGAACAATCAAATGCAAATACGTCCCCTATCCATTCATAAAGGAAGTATTGAGACCAAGAACACAGTGTCAAGATGAAAGCGCCCACGTGGATTAAATAATTAAGCAAACGGGAACAACTTCGGAAATCAAAGATTTGATTATAGAACTAACTACTTGGCGGTACCATCTTGACCATATATATTCAGTACCAGATTTGCCCTCCACGGTACGACATAGTGTCTCCACATATCACTCTTTTGCTCACGTTGTAAATTTTTTTTTCTATAAAGTTGGACTTTGCCACGTTAGCATTAACGTTGAATTTAAGTTCTCACCTCTTTATTTGGCAAGTTGAAGAGGAACTCTCTGTCAAAGCGTCCTGGTCTCCGTAAAGCAGGATCTGTAGAATCTAGTCTGTTGGTGGCTCTGACTACCACAATCTCCCCTCTGTTTTCTATGCCATCCAGAAGTGTCAGAAGTGTTGAGACAATGGAACTAATAGAAAAACATAATTTAGACTTACCAGTTCAGTAAATTTTGTTACATTCCACATGACTTTCTTCCATGAGTAGTCAAAAAGGACAAGCTTTTTAAGGACAAGATTCATTTTAAGACATAAAAAAATAGGTAAGTTAACACAGACCACGTGCTGATATCAGGCTTAGTGTATTGTTTTCAGCTATCATTTAAAAGCACCTGAAATTTAGTGGCAATGAGTTACGAGTTTTCAGGATAAATTAATGTGTTCACAGGAAATTAAGCAGGTCATTATCCTCTTTTTTATTCCCCAAAGATCAAGCAGATTTTAGGTAGGTGCAAAAATGTACTGCCTATGAATTTGGTCTTGTTTACTGCACTGCCCAGGAGCGAGGCCATCTACCTCATCAAAGAAAATTACTGAAGGTCGCATCTGATAGGCCCAGAATGAAAACACAGAGTAAAACAGCAGTATTTGAAGAAAAAATGCACAAAAACATTATGGTTGGAATGTCACCTAAACTCGATTTTTCACTTTAGCATCTGGGACCTCTACTTATAGAGCTAATGGACTATCTGGCATGACTAACAGAAGATGGCAGTCTGTGGCAACCCACTGTTACTGGGCGACACGAAACAAATCATACCAGTACTTACTACAGCTTTTTGGCTACCATAAAAAACAAACAAACAAATAAACAAACAAACAAACAAAAAAACAAACAAACCACGAGTCAGAACTTAATTCAATTACAGGTTCGGGAAGCAAGCTTCCTTTATGAGTTTAAATAACCATGCTTCCAGCCTGTATCTGTTTCCCTCTCATCCAAAGCCATCATCTCTTGCCTCCTGCAGACTTTTCAGTGGCTGTTTTGGTGGGAGGTAATCTCTTGCTTTGCAAAGTTTTCTCGTTTTGTTCCTTCCCCACACAACTCAGTTTCAAGCCCCTGATCCAAAGTAAAAAAAAAAAAAAAAAAAAAAAAAAAAAAAGAGCAAGTTCTACTTAAAAATGTTGACCATAAAAATGATGGTTTCAACTCTGACAGAATACATTGCACATTTCAACCTTACCTGTTCAAATAACGAGCGAAGCTGACGTTCTGATTCCCCCACCCATTGTCCCAGGCAGTCTGAAGCTTTTCTCATAAAAAACGGTATTTTCCTGTCACCTCGGCTACATTCGTTAGCAAGAGCACGAACAACCAGCGTCTTTGCCGTTCCTGGGGAGCCATAGAATAAACAGCCTCTGCAATAAAACAGATTTTCTTTTCAATCCCCCTTGCAGCTTCACCTCCAGCAACCCAAACCGGGCCGGGAACTTTTCCCCGGGGGCTTTAGCTCCGCTTCCAGCTCCCCCTTTCTGGCGCCTCCCTTCCCAGTAGCAGCCGGCTTGGGCTCAGGCGGCCCGGGCCGGCCCCGCCGGCCGGTACCGGGCCTCGGCCGGCCCCGCCGTGCCCGGGGGAGGTTGCCGTGAGGGACGCGGCTGGGACGCCCTTTCCTCAATAAATAAATAAATAAATATCCCAAATAAAATGAAAAAAGACAAATACATTTAGAAAACCGACCAAAGCCACAGCATTCCCCTCCCCCCCCCTCCCCCTTAAAGGGGGGCAGAGCACAAGGCTGAGGAGGGCCTAAGCCTAAGGGCGGGGAGCGGGGCGGTGGCAGGAGAGCTGAGGCACGGAGGGAGGGAGGGAGGAAAGGAGAGGGAGGGGAGGAAAAAGGTGATGAGAAGGAGGCGGAGGGAACCGCAGAGGTGCAGGGCGAGAGCAACGCTAAGAACCAGGGTTAAGAATCAGTGTTTAAGTAAAAACGCTTCCTTGGGGGACTTCATCTGGTTACAGCTTTCCTTAAGGTTTTGATGGTTTGGGGGAAAACCCTGCTTTGTTCTGAGGGGCAACTTGCGTGGCTGCAGAGGCCGTCTAGTATTCCACACCGTTTCCAGCTCCGTCTTGCTGCTTCCATCCCCGATCAGCATCACTTGGAGGAGTTGGCTGCTTTAAGCGCAGCTCGCCGGAGCTAAAGCTCTGCTCTTCCCAAGGCAGGCTCCGTGCAGCGGGGCGTCCCGCATAGCCATGGCATGGCAAAGCAGAGCGGATCCGGCTCACAGCTCTTGGGGAGAGCCCTGCCTCCAAGGGATGCTTTTAGTGCCCTGGGTCTCCGTGCAGCTGAGCTCAGGATTCTCGGTTGTTTGGATTCAGGTTGTGGATTTGTTTTGTTTGTTTTGCTTTTCTCTTCCCCTCCTCTTTTCAAGACTACTGAACTAAGAAGGAAGAAGTCCTTGGGGTGGCTTCTCTTTGCAAACAGGCACTGGAGGCTGCTTAAAGATCTCGACTTTGCTTTTGCAGTGTACCTGAGAACTGGTTGTCAAAGCCTGCAAGGACTTGAGCTGCCTGTGGCACATGAAGGAAGGCTATACAAAGTTAGGCAGAGAAAACAGCTGGCCCGCTTTCATTGTGGGAACAGGAATGAGGAAGTTAAATGTAAAATTTTCCCTGAAGTGAAAGCAGAATCCTTATTATGAAATGGGTTGTAAGTTTTTGTTTGTTTGTTTTGGTTTCTTTCTTTGTGCTTTTCCCCTCGTTGCAGAACTTTCCCATGCTTCGAGGCACAGAGCCATTCTTGTTTCATTTGTAGGACTGCCAGGCTTTGCTGAAGCACTCAAATTGCGGAGACATGTAGAAGTGCCCTAGATGACAGAGATGATGATCCTGCCCCTAGCTGCGTGTTCAAGTCCTAATGTCTCTTCCCTTACTTTCTGATGCACAAAGACTTGGCAGTAGCAGCTTTTGCAGTTTCCCCGATATCAGCAAGCCGTTTATCTCCTGGCATATCTCCAGGCATATTTCCTCCATCTAGATTAAGGAGCATACAGCAGAAAGTCTAAGGTAAACTGGAATCTGATGGCTTTATCTTCTCCCAGATTTCCAGTCCCAAGGAGTCCCGTGGCAGACCGTAAGCGGCTGCTGTCCCTGTGGAGGCTGTGCCTCTCTAGCTTTACAACCCCAGTGTAATTCCTCAGGCCGAACGAGGGGGTTTTATTGTGACCTGTGCTTGACACCTGTGTGCTCCAGAGTTCCCTTTTGGTTTGGGCAAAGTGGAAAGTGGCCCTTTTCCGTGCTGAGCCTTCCTAAGTCACCTGTGCAGGGACTCGGCACCAGAGCTCCCAGCCTCGTAGGCTAAACACACTTATCTGTTTGGCTGGCACTTGAGCATCCGCTTACATCCTTAGAGACACCCAACAGCTAACTTTTTAGAAGCAATTGTTGATCGCTTCTCATAGTAGCAGGAAAGTAAGTTTCAAAATACAAAACAGTTCACAGAATTCCCTCCTCCAGTTTCCTTGTTGTTCTGGTTTAGCCACTTGCTTCTACTGGATTTCACTTCTTGCGTGCATTTTTTCACCCTTGTACGGTTGATATGAGCTAGTTCTCCTGCTCTGCTGGCAGCTTGCTGCAGTTAACGTAGTGCTTCTCAGTGTCTGCTGTCTCACTGAGTTGGGATGCCTTTGTAGGAGTGGAGGATGGTCAGTTAGCAACGTCCATTGTTCCTGCTTTGGCTGTGCCCTCGTTTGAGACAAGGTGAAGATAAAAGAAGAGCCGATAAAGAATAACACAAGTCCATGGCACTGTGCTTGTTGGAGAGATGTCAACAAACAAATGCATAACTATATGTACAAAGATTTCCCGAGTTACTGCACTTTTTTTCCCCCTGCTATCAATACTGGCATTCCCTAAGGGTTTGTTCTTCTTTCAGTCTGGAGTTTAGCTTTCCTCAGATAAGCTCGGGGCCACTTTCAAGAATGACATCGGAGCTGGTTTCTTTCTCCATTCCCCTCATACTTTGTGGACTGGAGTCGCACTCCATTTGTGTCAGGGAATGGCGTTTTGTCTGGGGGCTTGCTTCCAGAACTGGGCTGCGTGTGCGGGGCTGCCCAGGCAGCCCACCCTGCGCACCGCCTGAACTGTCCTGGTCCCCGCGTGCCTTTGGCCAGAGCTCAAACCGAGGCAGTCAGAGCTGACCGATGTGCTCGGGTCAGCTGGCAGCTCCTTGCGTTGCATTTCAGCCTGGGGAGCATGGTGTGCAAATAAATGCATTTGAAAATCCTAAGAGGCAGTAAAGTTTTATGAAGTTTAGGCGACGACCGCTGTCTTATAAAACAATAAGTTGTAAGGCTTTCTATTCTGATTTCTTTCTTACGCCTCCCAGAGGAAAAACGTTAAACATCTCTGTGACAGACCAGGCTGGCTCTCGTCACGCTTTAGATCTTGTTACATCTCTGCTGGATCTGGGAAACAAAAAATGTCTTCAAGAGTTGTTTCAGGTGCTCGGATTCAAACACGTGCTAGGGCAAGCATCTCGTGAGGCCCCTTTCCATCAGCACAGAGAACAGGAGGAAGAAAGGCGCTCTTCCACGTGCCCTTACCAGTGCCCTCCTCTAACAGTCTTCTTCATGCCTTTGCCATTATCTTGAGCAAGCACTAACTAAGCTCTTAGTAAAGTGGTTGCCGAGGAGTAGAAGAAGAATCTTGTCTATTTTCTGACTTCAGAGCAAAATTTAGTTTGATATACTCTCAATGAAACTTCATTTTGTAAGCAGAACAAGCCCCCCCCAGGTTTTCACAACTTCCCTCCTGTAGTAAAAACGATAGTACTCATCCTTGTAGGAGCAGCAATATGACGAAGGTCAACAGCAATTAAGAAGGGTTCTAAGCTTTGATATAACGAGCCTTGCTCTTTTCTGGAGAGAGCTCCTAATAAACATATTTGGCAACGTATGGAGATGGGAGAAAAACTCTAACTAGATTTTAATTCTAGGATGTATAACGTCAGGCTTGACTGTTCCTCTGACCAATTGAAATTAAAGTGTTTTTTTGTTTGTTTGTTTGTTTGTTTCATGAAACACTAAGTTTTTGTGAAAGGTTTTGCTTATCCAAAGAATATATTGTTATTCACAAGAAAATGTTTAGTTTTGAAAGCTGGTTTTTTTTTTTCTTTTTTTTTTTTTTTTCAGGGTTTTTCTTGAGCACAGCAGTGGTTCCATGGTTCAGTGGTTCTACCTGCCATTCTCCCACTACCAAGTCAGGAGAGCTAACTAAACCTGCGCGAGGCAGAATTTCTTTATCTAAATCTATGTGGTTCACATAAATAAATCCATAATTCCTTCTTTTCATAGGATTATTCTTCTGGCAGTCTTGAATGTTTCAATGGACACTGCTTAAGATCAATGAGAAAAAGCATCCTGCCACATTCAGACTCTAGCTTTGAGGAAAGCATGGCAATATTGAGTGAAAATGTCAATAGAGGACACTTTTCAAGGTATTGTATTTCTCTATGTTCAGTCTCTGTTCAATGCATAGATTGAAAAGCAAGAGTGAAAGTCCAGTGAGTTGAGTCCTGATAAACCTCCAGCTAAAATCAGCAGAGGACTATGAGCATGCTGATGTCAGTACCGGTACCTTAAAACTAGAATCCCTCTTCTCAGTGAGTCTTCTGCTTTTCTAAAACCATGTGTTTTTTTTCCCAACCCCTTTGAGGTATCTTTTTGACTTTGGTCACTGAGCTATTGCTCATACTTTTGAGCGTTCAAGATGAGCAAGTTAGGAAATGTGTGTACATCCAGACCTGTGTACATACGGTACGCAACAGACTTGGGATCTGGATCCTCCGCGTGGTCCACAGGCTTTTCTTTGCATACCATGGAGCACTGGCTTATAAACCTGGTGAAATTTGCCATTCTCGATGGGTCTAATCCAAGAATTCTTTTCTCCCTTCTCTCCTCTGTCCTCTTTCTTAATATAGGCAGTTGACAAAGCCGAAATCAGACTGATAAAGAGAATCTAATGCAGCTAAGTGGCTGTAACTCCCTAGGATACCTATTTCTGCTGGTTACTGAAGAGGATGGCACTTGGTCACTCCATCTATTTCATTTGGCCCCAAAACCTTCTGAACCCGTCAGCTCGTTCACTCATCAGTGACTTTTCTGTGAAGAGAGGTAGGTGCAAATAGGAGGCTATTTTATGAATTCCTTGAAGGCTTGGGGAGAGAGCAGTGTGAATTCCAGCTTGTTCGTAGGCACAAAGGAATCTGTTCCTTACCTCAGGTTTGTCTATTACGTGGATTTTCTGGAGTCTGCCGGACACAAAATAATTGAAAATTGCTCTTGCAAATAGGAGGGAATACTACAGTGTTACAGTATGCGTAAGTTAACGAGTAGTTCAGTGAGGAGATGCACAGAGCCACTGATGTTTGGAAGCTTTCACTGAAGTTGAGCAGTTTGACTTGAAACCAAAGTGCAATGCTAAGTTAACAGGCACGCCTGGTGCAGTGACGCCACTTGCTGATGACTGGAAAAATCCCTTAGTTGCAGGCAGTGTCCTAGCAGCTGTGGGCCAAACGGGGACAAGGGGCCTGAAATACAGCATTTCACGTGCTGTAATTCAAATTCTCATTGTGCAAAGTAAATTGTTATTGAGTAAGCTCAAACTTAGTTTTATAGTTGGCAATCAGCAAATTAAATCTTAGCTGTGATCCTACTACCACAGTGGTGTAGCTCTTACCTTCCCCTTGTGCTCTTGGCTATTTTAATGAGAGTGCAAGCAACAAACCTGTGCCAAAGGATGCTGTATGGTAAACAATGGGCAGAGTTTTTTTTCTGAAAAGCAGTGGGTTGGAGTTATCTGGTATTTGGGTCTCTCTCTTGAAACGGTTCTTATCTCCTTGAGCTGTTAGATCATAATGCAGGAAATGAAAGTGCTGCATGCTTAAACAGGGTAATAAAACATATACGCCTTAGGAAGAGACTTACAATGTAATAGTTTTTTTGAACAGTTAGATAGAGTTTTACATAAATGGACTGAAAACACCTTGGAGAAAGGTGTTGATTGTTTTCGCTTTTCCAAAAAAGAAGTAACTGGAGTAAACTTCCCTCCTGCGTGGAACAAAAGTTGCACATCTGTTTTCGTCAGACTAGCTTTCAGTCTATGAAAAAGTTTCTCTACAGGTCACGCTTTTAAGTGGATAGTTTAAACGTGCAGAACGATAAATAAGAGGAATGCAGTGGTCATGACAAGGACTTCTAATTTGGTATTTAAAGAAAAATCAGTCCGCTTCAGGGTGTCTGTTTGTTTGTTTGTTTGTTTACATTTTACAAGAGCAACGGTGAAATCAAGATAATCCCATCTTTACTGTCTCAAAATATTTTATATGTTTCTGCATTTCAGTCACCAGAACGCTGAGGACCAGAGCTGATGCAAAAGCTGCAAGGCGAGCCCATGGAGAAAATGGGAATTTGGAGCCGAAGCTGCAGACTTCGACGAAGTCGTTACCCTACTACAAATCCATCCCTTCTGTTTGACAAACTTATAACAAAGTAAGTCGTCTTTTCTTGCAAACCTACTAAAATGATCCTTCTTAGCAAGCCTTTGTGCTATGGCACGATATTGGCCTCAACTCGCTCTTTATTTTGACAACAGAGAGGTATTGTCACTCCTGGCATTGAGAGTTCAGTATACTCGGGTGTAGGCTGAGACTTCCTTACGTGCCCCCGTGTATGCGATGCGTTGCTACTGGTAACTACTGGCCACCAGTGACCGTTACTGGTCAGGTATCACAGGCTTTCGGACTGTTTGGTCCGAGCATTCCACTGCTTAGCAGTTTTCCTAGCTGGTGAGCGTAGGCGGTGCTCTCTTCATTGTTCTACTGACGGTCACCTCTTTCCTTGGCCTACACTGGTATGTCCTGCTGTCCTTGTTAATAGATCGATTCCTTGAAGTCGTGGTCCTCTGTAGTTTATTGCCAAGCTGTTTAACCTGACTTTTTTGGGATTGGGTAATCATGGCTCGTTAAGTCTGCCTGGACTGAGAGGGTGTGGGAGAGGATGAGCTTGGAAGGTGCTTCATGTCTAAAGAATTTGGGCCCAATTGGTTTAACTTGCCGCTGAGGTTGTAGTTGTGGGACTGCCGTTTGATGAGAGATCTTCATCCTGAGCATCTTTTATATATGGGCCTAGGGGGTTTCTGGGTTGTCTTCTGAACCAAAACGATTACTTTACCTGTGACTTTCATTCGATTTAACTTTCCCCACGCAGCAGTTTTCTTAGTATCAGAAGTGCCTTCATTTTCAATGAACTTTTTGTTCCGTACTTACAAAAGGGAATGTAACGTTTGCTTAAGAAACTGAGGACAGTTTGATACAGTCAAAGCAAAGTAGTCCTAGCGATTCTGAGTTTCTGTCTGTGGTTTATTTCTGTTTCTGAAGACAAAATTGTTTTCTGCTTCAGAATTCCCTTTCCTTTCATTTCATTGTTTTCTACAACATGAAACTTAGATTACTATTAAGAGAAGAGCAAACAGCCTTGCCTCGGTTAACAAAAAATGACTTAATGCTGCTGTGCAGAGCAACTTAAGTAGTATTAAAAGCTGACATAAATTCTTTCTAATGTCTTACTACGTTATTCAGAATTCTTATTTTCCTCCTGCATTTAAATATATGTATTTTTTAATGTGCTCAATAAGAGGGAAAACAAACCCGAAAACAGTGTATGTTTGCAAATCCTCAAACGTTTGTTCTTAAATCTCCCTCAAAAATAAAGATTTGACCTAATTTTTTGGTAATGTCTAAAATCTTGGCTAAGTATCAATGACTTTTGCTTTGTGTGTACTGTATTAAAATGTCCTATTGATGATGTGTAGCATTTTAATTTTTTTCATCCATGCCTAACTTTGCTCTTCTATGTCAACGTTTTATCTTCATACTGCAGAAGTTGTGTTGCCAAAAATGGATGAAATGGAGAAGGTCCATAGATGCCAAATCCTGAATTTGGAAGACGTTGAGGTGCGCAGCAACCCGGAAGCAAATACTCCTTTATTTCGCCATTTTTGTTTAAGTAGAGTATTTCACCTAGGGAAGTAATGTAGTTGTAATTTTAATTGAACTGAAATGTCTTCCTTCCAAAGAATAGCGTGGTCTAAAGTCTTGCTCTCTAATTCTAACTTCATGTCTTGTTGATATGGTTGTGCTCCAGATATCTTTTAAGAGTGGAGGAAGTATCTTCTGCAGAAGACGTGAGATAACAGGGAGATGCTGGAATGCATGTCTTCTATTCCAGTTTCTGAATTGCCTTCTGCTTTTTGAATGGACACTGTTTACAAACAGCTGTTTTGGACTTGGGTTTTTACTCCAAATCTTACTAAAACCTCCGACTGGGGGACTGAGTATGCCAAAAGACTGGTGCTTTCCATCACCTTGGCAGTTTAAGCTGTTTATCTTTTTATCCTTAGCTCCTAAATCATATTTCTCATCCTGCTCAGGAACACATTTCCTTGGAAAGCTTAACAAAAGTTAGTGCATAGCTGCCTGTGTTTGTCACTCACTCGAATTTTGATTCCTGTTAACATGTTTTTTTTTCTTGATAGCTCACAAAGAATCTCCAGTATCATTGGTGAGCAATTGGCTGACGGGCAGGGCTCAAAGGGTTGTGGTAAATGGGGCCACTTCAGGCTGGCAGA
Source organism: Cygnus olor (assembly GCF_009769625.2). Classification (NCBI taxonomy): domain Eukaryota; kingdom Metazoa; phylum Chordata; class Aves; order Anseriformes; family Anatidae; genus Cygnus; species Cygnus olor. The sequence continues at coordinate 21,134 of NW_024429179.1, forward strand.
TGGTCACCAGTGGGGTCCCCCAAGGCTCCATTTTAGGGCCAGTCCTCTTCATTGCTTTTGTAAATGATTTGGATGTAGGACTAGAAGGTGTTTTGAGCAACTTTGCCAATGACACTAAACTCGAAGGAGTTGTGGACTCTGTTGAGGGTGGAAAGGCCTTGCAGAGAGATCTGGACAGATTGGAGAGCTGGGCGATCACCAGCCGCATGAAGTTTAACAAGAGCAAGTGCCAGGTCCTGCACCTGGGACGGGGCAACCCTGGCTATACGTACAGACTGGGCAACAAAACACTGGAGAGCAGCCCCGCAGAGAGGGATCTGGGGGTTATGGTTGATAGCAAGTCGAATATGAGCCAGTAGTGTGCCCTGGCAGCCAGGAGGGCCAGCCGTATCCTGGGGTGCATCAAGCATGGCATCGCTAGTCGGTCGAGGGAAGCGATTGTCCCGCTCTACTCTGCGCTGGTGCGGCCTCAGCTTGAGTGCTGTGTGCAGTTCTGGGCACCACAGTACAAAAAGGATGTAAAACTGTTGGAGAGTGTCCAGAGGAGGGCAATGAAGATGGTGAAGGGCCTAGAGGGGAGGACGTATGAGGAGCAAGTGAGGTCACTTTGCCTGTTCAGCCTGGAAAAGAAGAGGCTGAGGGGAGACCTCATTGCAGTCTACAACTTCCTCGCGAGGGGAAGTGGAGGGGCAGGCGCCGATCTGCTCTCCTTAGTCACCAATGATAGGACTCGCAGGAATGGTGTCAAGCTGAGGCAGGGGAGGTTTAGGCGAGACATCAGGAAGAGCTTCTTCACCAAGAGGGTGGTTGCACACTGGAACAGGATCCCCAGGGAAGTAGTCACTGCACCAAGCCTGTCTGAATTTAAGAAGCGTTTGGATTGTGCACTTAGTCATATGGTCTGAATTTTGGGGTAGACCTGTGTGGTGCCAGGAGTTGGACTCGATCCTTATGGGTCCCTTCCAACTTGGCATATTCTATGATTCTATGTAGTTCCAATCATTTGTTACAGGCAAATGTAACTGTTTTCCTAAATTGTCCTAACTGTCATTTTAGAATACTTCCTTGTTTGCGAGCTGCTCCAAGAATTTTCAGGAACTTGAAGCCTTTTAAATTTCTGACTGAATTAACTGATGGCTATATTGTATATATGAATCTACAGCTACCTTTGTTGATGGTTTTTTCTAAAGCAACTTCTAAAATTGTCCAGAATGTTTCCTTTGTGCTGACATAATTGCTGATGAAACCCGTATCTAGGTTGCTGCTTTCTTTAACATATAATCTGTGTTGTGTTGAATTTCTCTTTAGGTTGGATTTGATAACATGGGTGGTCTTTCGGAACACCTTGCAGCTTTAAAAGAGATGGTTATTCTTCCCCTCCTTTATCCAGAAGTCTTTGAAGAGATTCAATATTCAGCCCCCAAGGTAACTCATTAAAGCGATAAGTTGTAAGTCAGCTGTTTTCAGGGGAATGTTCAATTAAGGTATCAATATGCTTCCATGTTTCAACATTTTTGGCAGTGCAGAACGTTTGTTTTAGTAGTAGTAAAAAGTAATTTCTTCTAAATGGATAAAATCCAGAATATATGTAGATTAAAACTATAAGCAGCACCTTCAAGTTTTACTATCTGGTGTTTTAAAATGAGAAAATACTTCAAAAGTGCCTGGGTTTTAAAAAGTTGGGTTGGAGTGGTTTTGTTCAGAGTTTTATGTACAAGTCAGCTTGATTAGTTTGTAAGCAAGAAGGGATTATCTAGTGGAAGTCAATTGTAATACGTTGCTTGAAAGCCCAGTTGTTTCTCCCACCTACTTTTGCTTTCTTTTTCTTTTTTTTTTTCTCTGAGTGCTAAAGCATCACTTTTCCTTCCAGCTTTACACTTTCTCACTTGCCATCAGCAATAGATGGTCTGAGAGACCAAACCCAGTAACTTAATGCTTTTGAAGGGAGAATTAAATGCTTTACTATCAGATTCTGCCTTTTGTGAAAACAAGAATATGTGGCTTATCACTGAAGAATGAACTAACTGGTGATTCACCACTGAGCCCATTCTCAGATTCTGTGCTGCAGTTTGCTCGTTTGGCTCCAGTTTGCTGTAATCACCCAGTTTGTCAGCAGTTTTGCAAGTGTCCTTTTGGGACAGTACCCTCTTGTTTGAAGGTTTTGTACACTTGAGTTATCCCCCTTATTCATTTCTCTGGGTGAAAAAAATAAGTTTTCCTGTGAAATCTTGTAGGAATGCTGAACTTCCATCTGTTCTGACTCTACGTACACTTCAGCTATTACTGCTGCCTTAGACATAATGTGTTTTGGTTAGAAAAGATGAGTTGTTTGTTCTAGAGACGATGATTGTAAGAGGTACTCATCATGATGTTTTTTTCTATCTGAATCTTTTTTATTGCAGAGGCTGTTTATTCTATGGCTCCCCAGGAACGGCAAAGACGCTGGTTGTTCGTGCTCTTGCTAACGAATGTAGCCGAGGTGACAGGAAAATACCGTTTTTTATGAGAAAAGCTTCAGACTGCCTGGGACAATGGGTGGGGGAATCAGAACGTCAGCTTCGCTCGTTATTTGAACAGGTAAGGTTGAAATGTGCAATGTATTCTGTCAGAGTTGAAACCATCATTTTTATGGTCAACATTTTTAAGTAGAACTTGCTCTTTTTTTTTTTTTTTTTTTTTTTGTTACTTTGGATCAGGGGCTTGAAACTGAGTTGTGTGGGGAAGGAACAAAACGAGAAAACTTTGCAAAGCAAGAGATTACCTCCCACCAAAACAGCCACTGAAAAGTCTGCAGGAGGCAAGAGATGATGGCTTTGGATGAGAGGGAAACAGATACAGGCTGGAAGCATGGTTATTTAAACTCATAAAGGAAGCTTGCTTCCCGAACCTGTAATTGAATTAAGTTCTGACTCGTGGTTTGTTTGGTTTTTTTTTTGTTTGTTTGTTTATTTGTTTGTTTGTTTTTTATGGTAGCCAAAAAGCTGTAGTAAGTACTGGTATGATTTGTTTCGTGTCGCCCAGTAACAGTGGGTTGCCACAGACTGCCATCTTCTGTTAGTCATGCCAGATAGTCCATTAGCTCTATAAGTAGAGGTCCCAGATGCTAAAGTGAAAAATCGAGTTTAGGTGACATTCCAACCATAATGTTTTTGTGCATTTTTTCTTCAAATACTGCTGTTTTACTCTGTGTTTTCATTCTGGGCCTATCAGATGCGACCTTCAGTTATTTTCTTTGATGAGGTAGATGGCCTCGCTCCTGGGCAGTGCAGTAAACAAGACCAAATTCATAGGCAGTACATTTTTGCACCTACCTAAAATCTGCTTGATCTTTGGGGAATAAAAAAGAGGATAATGACCTGCTTAATTTCCTGTGAACACATTAATTTATCCTGAAAACTCGTAACTCATTGCCACTAAATTTCAGGTGCTTTTAAATGATAGTTGAAAACAATACACTAAGCCTGATATCAGCACGTGGTCTGTGTTAACTTACCTATTTTTTTATGTCTTAAAATGAATCTTGTCCTTAAAAAGCTTGTCCTTTTTGACTACTCATGGAAGAAAGTCATGTGGAATGTAACAAAATTTACTGAACTGGTAAGTCTAAATTATGTTTTTCTGTTAGTTCCATTGTCTCAACACTTCTGACACTTCTGGATGGCATAGACAACAGAGGGGAGATTGTGGTAGTCGGAGCCACCAACAGACTAGATTCTACAGATCCTGCTTTACGGAGACCAGGACGCTTTGACAGAGAGTTCCTCTTCAACTTGCCAAATAAAGAGGTGAGAACTTAAATTCAACGTTAATGCTAACGTGGCAAAGTCCAACTTTATAGAAAAAAAAATTTACAACGTGAGCAAAAGAGTGATATGTGGAGACACTGTGTCGTACCGTGGAGGGCAAATCTGGTACTGAATATATATGGTCAAGATGGTACCGCCAAGTAGTTAGTTCTATAATCAAATCTTTGATTTCCGAAGTTGTTCCCGTTTGCTTAATTATTTAATCCACGTGGGCGCTTTCATCTTGACACTGTGTTCTTGGTCTCAATACTTCCTTTATGAATGGATAGGGGACGTATTTGCATTTGATTGTTCCCCGGATCAGTGGTAGTAGTTTGAGTCATAATTATTTTCTTCTTTATGGTAATTGTAACAGCTTGAAACATAGCGCTAGAAGTGCTTTCTGCGAATTTACTGACTGAAAAGCAAATTTGATGAACTAATGAGACTGTCACAATGAAAGTTTGCTCAATTTTAGAGAAGTTTTTTGGAGAAAAAAGATCTGTTTCTGGATAAATTTTTCATTACAGCATTTTCCTCTGGGTCATTAGGTCTCATATTTTGGAAACTTATTATAGAAGGTATAAATGCCTTTTCTTTCATTGCAGGTTCCTATCAAAAGTTCAGTGTAACAAACTAAGAAATACTGGATTTCCTGGTTGAAAATGCAGAGTGTATATTACGTAACTGTACAATACTTGAAAGTTTAGCAAATAAGAAAAATGTATTAATATATGAGGGGTTTTGAGGGAAGATTGTTTTTTGTTTGTTTGATTTTTGGTTTGTTTGTTTTTGTGGGTGTTTTCAAGGAAAACTTAGGACAAGCTAAAATGCGATGATTTTGTTTCCAGGCTAGAAAAGAAATTTTCAAGATTCATACTCGTGACCGGATCCCTAAGCCACCGGACCTGTTGTTTGATGAGCTAGCTGAGAAATGCATTGGTGAGACTGAAAACAAAATGGATTAATGCTTGTGACTAAGTTCTAAAGAATCTTAGCTTGTGGCAGGCAGTACCCAAGCTCTTGTGCCTTGCTGCACAACTAGTCCATGAGTCAGCTGGCACGCCTTCGTAGCCATCAGAGTTAGATGCTTTCATCTATTTACTTTTTGTTGTCGTTCTTCTTGTTGTCTGAGAACATTGAATGGTTTTGGGGCATCTTCCTCAAGAGTATAGTTTTGATGAGGAGTCTGCTTTGGCTTAATAAGCACAGGATATCAGGCAGCGAGCAGCATAACAAAACTTCCCTGCAGGGCGGTAGCACTTTCAAGTCCCTGTTAACCTGTTTAGTTTTGGCATTACAAATTCTTTAAATGTTGCCTATTGTAAACGTGGGCCTTGACTAATGTAACATCTGATTTTTGTTTATTAAGGTAATGTGGTGCAGATATAAAATCCTTATGTGCTGAAGCTGCGCTGTGCTCTCTGTGTCGACGCTATCCTCCGATCTATGCAAGTGGGGAGAAATTGCGACTAGACGTTAATTCCATGAAAATAAAAGCAAAGGCTTTTTTGATGGCTGTGAAGAAGGTTGTTCCAGCTTCAAACAGGATTGTGGCTTCACCTGGACAAGCACTATCACCCATTTTTAAGCCGCTTTTTGAAAATTCAGTAGCGAATATTTTACAAGCCGCGCAGAAGACATTTCCGCATGCAGAGCTTGCGCTAAAGAAGGACCGACAGCAAGGTATAACCGTAGCATCCACTTCTTTAAAATTCTGCCAGAGCAAAAACTTGTGGTTTGTGCAATCAGCATACAGAAACGTTTCAGACATAATGATGGTAGAATTTTATTATTTGCATGTGCGTGTGTTTATTTTGGGAATATCTGGAATATAATGCATAGGTTTTATTCTGGATTCTAAACTGAAATGCCAAATGGAAGCTCTGAATGACTCAGCACCCGGTAGAGGACTATGCGTTCTCTGCTAAAGCATCCTGCTTCTGACAGTAGCTAAGACAATCAGCACTTGTAGAGGTTGACTGAAGGTTTGAAGTGTAAGGCACCTCTTTTCCTTTAAAAATAAAAACTCAGCTACTTGGAGGGGAAGCATTTTTAGGTTGGTGTTTTTAATTCCTTTCTGAAGAACATCGGGACCAGGATACAAGTATAACTGGTTTAAGCTAAATATTGTTTTAGCTATCATGATTTTTCACCAGTCTCCTAATTTAAATGATTGTGGAAGCAGAGGGGCTAGGGGATTGGTAATTGCGCTCCCCCTCTGCTGTCTGCCTTCTATCTTCTCCTTCAGTTATCTTTAAGGAGCCTTACGTGAAAGACGCATTGGTCTCTCTGCCAGGTCTCAGTAGTCGTAGAGGAATGGAATTCTGTGACCAGCACATCCTTAATCCCCATGCTTTCATTGTGGGAACCTCCTCCAGAAAGAAAGGGTCTTGTTTTTATAGCTATTTAGCAGCTCCAGAAATTGTTCCTAATCCTTTATTCTAAGGGGGAAAAAAAATCACCAACAGAGTAGCGTACCTTATACATACACGTCAATGGGACCTAAGACAGCTTTACAGAGACTTGTGCCATCTCCTTAGATCTGTGGTGGGATGAACTCTAGGAAATAGCATTCGGTGTATGCCCTCAAATGAAGCAAGGGTTTTGGCACTGATTTAGAAGCTGTATTAATGCAAGAGAAAGGGGCACAGGCTATTCAGGAAAGTTAACAAACCTCTTTTGTCTTTCAGACAATTTAGATCCTATTTTACAAGATGATATACTTGACAGTGATGACGACGCATCCTCAATCTCTGGAGATGAACTACCAGATAAAATGCCTGACAGACCCGAGGAAAAATTCCTCTGTTTCTGCAGGTAAAGAAAGATGGGTCCCCATTATGTTTACATTCTTAGGACTGCTGAGTCTTTGTAAACAGTTTCAGCTGTTAAAAGTGTGAGGGTTGGTAGATGAAGGGGGAACATGAAGTTTGTGTGTTGAAGGGGTGCTCGGTATTCTCAAGAAGAAAGTGTGAAGGGACTAAAGTTCTAATGAAGTAAGTTGCTCTAAATGATCAAAGGGAAGAGCCCAGGCTTCTCTTCCTGAGCCAAAGTGATCCGCAGACTACTAGAACATGTCTACTTAATCCATGGCATTCTTTGAAAGACTCAAGACCACATAAACGTGCTGTCTGTCCTTTTAGCTAAAAATAGCCAACTTTCTGGATTTGTGTTGCCACCTTTTGCCCTTCTGTTTTCCAGGACTGCTAAACGAGTAGTGAATTCTGTAGCAGAAAGAAAACTGAGAAATGGCTTGTTAAAACGCCTTGAGAAAAATTCAAACGGTGTTTTTATTTGTTACCATTAAGCCACCAAATTGTGTTATCTTTTGGTATTTCAATGTGGAAGTCACGTAAGCCCACGGTTGGAAAGTTGGATTGTGTTGTCACAGTCGGGTCAGTTATTTTTCTCACTTTCTGTTGCTGTGCTGTCCAGAAAATGTTCTGTCCTTTTGAGCAAAGTTGACTCTCTAGCATCTTTGATTTAAGCCAGTAAAGGTACAGCCTTATTGTAGTGGGAAAAAAAGCAAATGCTTCTCGCAAATATATTTCCTAGTAGGAAAGCAAGATTGCCAGGCTATTAATTCGCAATCTTGGTTTAGTAACGACTAGGAAACATAAGGGAAGAAGATGAAACAATTAGAATGACTGAATAAATTAGCTGGAAATCTTACATGTGTTTAATGTACCGCTGTCATTTAACCAGTCCAGTTGTGTGCTGCTTTAGATATGGCCCATGTGGTTCAGCGCCCACATCCATTTTTTTCTAGAAAAGCTGTTCTGCTCCTTTCTTGCTACCTTCTCCAGTAACTAGGGCCACATTTCGGCTAAACTTGACAGATGTAGAGATCTCTCAGGTACTTAAACTTGAGACCTTCTGAAGACTGGTGTATATGGGAAGTGATGAGATCCAGATTGGTGTGTGCTGAGAAAGTTGCTGTGCTCCCCCATATCAGGTAGCAGATCAGGTGTCGTCTATGTATTTGGTTAGACAGTCCATGTGTACACTTGAGGAGTCATTACTTAGCCCAGCCAAACGAATAGCAGACATGATAGAGATGGACAGGATTTCTTAGGGGGAGGTATGGCACAAGATTGTAAGAAAATGGGCTTTGATAGTCTTCCTGATCACAGAACAGCTTATTATTTGCTGGAAAATGGAGATTATTTGGGGGGCGGGGGGGTGGGGGGGAGTATATAGGAAAAGTACTTGGAACATCCGTGTGTCTATTCAGCACCTCATTTCTAAACTTGTTTTCTTATGACTCTTGTTCTAGGAGTGCTTACTACAAACCGCCATCATGTCAGCCCCATCTGCTAATAGTAGGAAAAGCGGGATATGGCCAGGTTTCTTATTTGGCACCCGTGGTGTTGCATGCTTTGGAGAAGTTTCCCGTTCACACCCTGGACCTATCCATTCTGTTTACAAACATTGCACCGCCAGAAGAAATATGCGGAGAGGTATCTTTTTTCTTTTTATTCTCATAGGATTCATTGACTGTATGTAAAGGATCAATTGAGTTGCAAGTAAGGTAAGCAAAATTCATTGGTAATGGAGGTGGCCTTGTTTTCATGTGCTGTTATGTTTGCTTCTGTCTGAAAATCCACTTTTCTTTTAGAGAAAACCATAAACATTATGGATGTTGTACACATCCACATTTTCGATACCAAATTTTACAGTGAGGATGTTGCTAGCAGCTCAGGAGGCTGGGAGGTGCTGTTAATAGACCTCTCTTTGTGGAAAGAAATGCTGCTCTCAGTGGGATCCAGAAAGTAGTTCTCATTGCCTTACAAGACTGTGTGCTCCCAGTAGATGGCTCTGTATCAGACCGCATGTCGTGTACTTTTTGTAGCCTTTAGCCTTGTTTTTTATTCTATCTGTAAGGCAGCTAAGGTCTGGGGCTTCTGTTTGTTTTGTTTTTACATGTACATATACAACTTGTGCTGTTGCAGTATGTGCAATCAAAGCATTAAAATTCACAAAACGCTTCATTTACAAACTGATGTGGTTTTAACTCGAAAAAATAAACATAAGCAGATTTGGTGTTTTTACATTTAGGCAGGAAATCCTTTTTGTTGTTTGGCATCACCATCTTAAAATATTTTTACCTTTAGTAAAAACATTTGTGAGCCGTACAAGTAAGGACAGACCCGTTACATGACTGGATAGTTACGTCTTAACAGGCTACTCTACGTGTTTTAGTTTTCTTATCCAAGCATTCCTTTTCACTAGGTGATCCGAAATGCTCAGAAGACAGCACCAGCATAATTTGTGCAAAATATGCAGTGCTTGAAATGTAAATGAGAAAAAGATATTTTTACTGAAGAGATTTCTTCTGACAGTCTGTCATTTCATGCTGTACTGGGTAAACTGCTAATAATGCAATTTAGTAGAGAATTGAAACGCTTTAATAAAAAAATCAGCTTCTTTCTTCATATGAGCCAAAGCTTTCTAAGCTGGAAAGCCGAGATCCAATTTCTGCTTAAGGAACTTTGAAATCAATTTTTAGTTGTATTCCTAAACAAACTGCGGTAAAAGTACATGCATAACTTGGTTGACTTCTGAGCGTTTACATTAAAGGAAGGTGTTCAAAACAGGAACAAGCTGTTCTCATTCTGATTATTTTGTCTCAGTTACTGGGGGAGAAAATGGGTCTTACCTAGGTGTGTTTATTGTCAAGTGCTTTGAAAGTGCTTAAGTTTTCGCAGAAGTTTTTGTGCTGGTTCTAAATTCCTTCTAAAATAAGTATTGAAATTCCTTACCTACCTTTTGATACTAGAAATTGAATAATGGAGGAAACCCAAGAAGTACTAGCTACTTCAGACACCTTCTTTTGGTACAGAAATAAAAACGCAGCAAAAAGCCCTCACTTGTCTACTGAAGCCTTTCTCTTCCCTCTATAGCCATAAAGGTTCTAACTAAAGGGCAGCAAGGCAAGTAAATACAAAGTAAGCGGTCTTGGATGTGGCGAATGCCATGACTTCATCAGTGTATCGTACAATCCTTTCATTGAGATGTAATTCTGCAGGTGTTTCTTAAAGGTGATATTTGAACTTGCCAGGCTAAGCTGTGAAAATCTAGCCTTTTAAGGCCAAGAAGATAACTTCAGTTTGTCTTCTTCAGGTTATTACTAATTTTAACAGGTACTCATCTTTTTGGAATAGAGTATGGTTTTTTTGTGGCCTTAAATCTGAAATGTTTTTTCTCCTTCTGCTTTAGATCCAAAAATGATTTCTTAAGGAATTTGGAGAAGTTTACGAGTAAGGAGGACAGAGCAAGAATTTTTGAGGACCTAATTCTAAATCGAACTGCTAAGCCTCCGGTAAAGAAAGCAGGTGAGGATATAAGAAATACATCTAAAACCTTCCTAACTGTAAGTTACTAGCTATTTGGTATTTCCTTTGCTGGTCATTTTCTATCGGTAATTTTTCATATGCTTGCATGTGAGTACTGTGAATTGGCTAATTTTTCCTGATTAATTGAAGTTCGCCGGACATTGCAAGTCCTGCCTGTAGCGTCACCAGCTGAGCCTCAAGAGCCGACAGAGGAAGAAGTAGGACTGCTGGAGGAGGAAGTGGAGGATACGTTGCGTGAACTTAGAATTTTCTTAAGGGAGGTTACTCAGAGACTTGCCACTGACAGACGTTTCATGGAATTTACAAAGCCCGTTGACCCACAGAAGGTAAGCGAGTGTTGATCTGTGCGTACCATCTTATCTGTGTGTATTTGTAATTTCTCAGTGTTTGTATCACAGAATCACAGAATCGTCTAGGTTGGAAGAGACCTCCAGGATCATCCAGTCCAACCTCTTACCTAATACTAACAAGTCCTCCGCTAAACCATATCACTAAGCTCAACATCTAAACGTCTCTTAAGGACCTCCAGGGATGGTGACTCAACCACTTGCCTGGGCAGCCTACTCCAATGCCTAACAACCCTTTCAGTAAAGAAGTTCTTCCTAATATCCAACCTAAACCTCCCCTGGCACAACTTTAGCCCATTCCCCCTTGTCCTGTCCCCAGGCACATGGGAGAACAGACCAACCCCCACCTCGCTACAGCCTCCTTTAAGGTACCTGTAGAGAGCGATAAGGTCGCCCCTGAGCCTCCTCTTCTCCAGGCTGAACAATCCCAGCTCCCTCAGCCGCTCCTCATAAGACTTGTTCTCCAGGCCCCTCACCAGCCTCGTCGCCCTTCTCTGGACTCTCTCGAGCACCTCGACGTCCTTCTTGTAGCAAGGGGCCCAAAACTGAACACAGTACTCGAGGTGCGGCCTCACCAGAGCCTAGTACAGGGGGACAATCACTTCCCTAGCCCTGCTGGCCACGCTGCTTCTTATACAAGCCAGGATGCTGTTGGCCTTCTTGGCCACCTGAGCACACTGCTGGCTCATATTCAGCCGACTATCAACCAGTACTCCCAGGTCCTTCTCGGCCAGGCAGCTTTCCAACCACTCATCTCCCAGCCTGTAGCGCTGCTTGGGGTTGTTACGCCCCAGGTGCAGGACCCGGCACTTGGCCTTGTTGAACTTCATACAGTTGACCTCAGCCCATCGGTCCAGCCTATCCAGATCCTCCTGCAGAGCCTTCCTACCCTCGAGCAGATCGACACACGCACCTAACTTGGTGTCGTCTGCAAACTTACTGAGGGTGCACTCAATCCCCTCATCCAGATCATCGATAAGGATATCGAAGAGGACTGGCCCCTGGGGGACTCCACTAGTGACCGGCCTCCAACTGGATTTGACTCCATTCACCACAACTCTTTGGGCCCGGCTATCAAGCCAGTTTTTAACCCAACGAAGCGTACGCCAGTCCAAGCCACGAGCAGCCAGTTTTCTGAGGAGAATGTTGTGGGAAACGGTGTCAAAAGCCGTACTGAAGTCAAGGTAGACCACATCCACAGCCTTTCCCTCCTCCACTAAGCGTGTCACTTTGTCATAGAAGGAGATCAGGTTTGTCAAGCAGGACCTACCCTTCATAAACCCGTGCTGACTGAGCCTGATCGCCTGGTTGCCCTGTAAGTGGTAGGGTTTGTATTTCTCAGCATTTTGGGGAAGGAAGGTTTAACTTTGTTTTAGGACTGCACTGTTGTGATTTTGCAAGAAGCAGGCAGGGCTTTTACTTCTGCTGGCTCTCCAATATCTGTGATCGGATTATTCGCTGAAAGCCCTGGTCAGACCAAATGCCAACACAGTTTGCTCATGAAAAGGCTTTGATATGTAGGCATGTTAGAGCACTGAAAAGCACAGAGATCTTTCTTTGTAATTACAAACAGTATTTACAGGACTATTTTACTGAAGTCTGAAGCTCTGTATTGGACTGTCAGTTTCCGTGGGAACAGGAGGAGAAGCAGCAGTTTGTAAAAGAAGTTTTGAGATTCTGTTCTCTGTTTCATCTGGAACTCCTCAATATGAGATCAGCCTTAAGTGCTGTGTGTTTTCTTTTTCCTCCCATTTGCTGCTTAGGTCCCTTTTTCTCCTTTCATGTATTCAAAAAGTCTAAACTAGGGGCATATACTTCAAAGACAGATGTAACTGGAATATGCCCGCGTATCAGCAAAGTCCTGTTCGCGTAGGCATCCACTGACTTTTCTTCCCCTTTCCTCCTAGGTTCTTGAGGTGAGAAACATCTAGACAAATACATATGTCCACATGCAAACTAGTCATCAGGCTCCTCTTACGGTCTGAGTAAAGAAATCAGCACCCCTGAGCCCAGTTATCCCATTCTAAAGTAGATGCCTGGAATAGATGCTTCAGAGGTGCAATTCGTGCGCCTTTTTCTCAATGTCAACAACAAAGAGAATGTCGGACGGCTTACTCAGATTTCATCGCTGTGATTTTTCTGAAGCAAAGTGAAATGACTCTCCCACCCTCGGTGTTTGTTCTCTACCATGCACATGCTTCTGACCTCTCTACTTCTTTTTTTCTTCTCGTAGCAGCTGTAACGCCAGTTGAAAGAGCCCTTCCATTTTTGAGAAGTGAAGTGGTTAATTTCAGCATCTTCTGATGCGTCACAAGTATTCGGGGTTTTAAGAAGACATTTATTGAAAGTTTTTCCAAATAAATTTGGTAGACAGCGTAGAAAACCTCTGAACACATCTATTTGATTGGCAGGTACCTGGTTATGCAACAATCATTAAAGAGGCAATGGATCTTTCAACAGTCCTCAGTAAAATTGACTCGCCCCAATACCTAAGTGCAGGAGACTTTCTGAAGGATATTGATCTAATCTGTAACAATGCCTTAGAATACAACCCAGATCAAAGACCTGCAGGTGAGGATGTGCTTTTTATGCCTAGTTTAAAAAATCTGCCAGATGTATAGATGGATAAATGCTGTGTGTGGACAGTAGTCTGAATGGATTAGATGATTTTGGATATCCACAGAGAACATTTCTTACCGGGTTGTAAATATTTTAGCATTTTGCTACTTGGGCATGGAATTGGGATCTGTGTTCACAAGGAACTAGTGCTTTTGTTTTAATAACTAACTTCTATGTTGTTATGCTGAAACTATTCACTGAGATAACCTTTCAGAACCAGCCTATGAAGAGAGCAAATTTTTCTGTGATCCAAATAGTTTCATTGGTTGGTAGACAATATTCAGTGAATGTCTGTAAAATTTCAGATCCTCTCGTTAGGAACAGAGCCTATGTTTTGCAAGACACTGCATATTCTATAGTGATGAAAGAAATGGATGCAGAGTTTGGGTGACTTTGGGAAGAACTTAAAGAATCTTGTGAGAAAAGAGGTATGTGCTTTGATGCTATGTTTTTTAAAACTTGTCTCTGCATTTGTAACCGAAAATGCCAGACAAAGATCTTTGCTACCTATTCTTTATTGCAAGGTCTCACCTCTCCAGCGCGTGCTCCATGTAACGGCTCCGAGACGCCACAGCAAAACCCTGCTACTGAATACAACAAAGCGGGTCAAGAGAGTAAGGAAAATGCAAAGATGACAGCGGCACCTGTAGATGCCAGTACACCCCTTTGTAATGGCAAGTTGCATTTCATTCCGTTGCTCATGTCATTCCTACCTTCTCTGTTCTGGTGACATAACAGGTTTCTCTGATGCCTGGCTCTTTATGCCAGAGGCCTTACGTTTTCGAGTTTACTTCAAAATGTGAGAGAGAAATCCAGAGGTCATTCATTCAATATAGTTATGAACTCAAGTTCAAAGAAAGTTGGTTTACAATATAGAAAACTGGCTTTGATGACCCAACTGACATCTAATAGCCCCTAAATTGCTAATTCTTGAGGTAAAAAATGTTGTGCATGGGAGTTTCTGAATAGTCAACTAGTTTTTAATTATGCAAAATGGTATTTTTCCCCCCATTCCACCCCTCTCTTCCCCAAATGCTGAAATCTTTGCTACCTCATACCGTGATTGCAGCTGAAGGAGGGAAGTCTAACTAGTGTGAGTGGGAATTTTGCCACGGACTTCCCCATATCCTTTTGCAATACTTTGTAAATACCACGAATGTTGGGCTTTTCTGTTGGGCAAAACCACAAAGTTTGTTTTTTCACAAAAGGTGAACTGAATAAGGAAGCATACGAGGTATAAGTCTTTACATTTTTTTTCTCCTTTGAATATTCCCTCAAAATTGTCTCTTTAATCAAACTCTTCCAAACACGTATTCAGCTTTTGAAGTCTGCAGCTTGATAACAGACTCGAAGAAGAGCTTATTTCCAAAGGCTTTTCTGATGTTCATCTGTATTAGTTCCCGTAATAAGACAGGAAGTGACTTTATCGAATAACCTCACATTGTATTAATACTTCCCGTCCAAAGTAAGAATCCTCTGCATGTAAAATCTTGAAGGCGGTTGTTCTGTGAATGAAATTATGTAGTTGTGTTGTGTGTTTTTTTTTTTTTTAAATCTAATAGCAAAGTGACCCCATTAACTTTCAACTCTTTTCTCGACATATGTAGGGATACAGACAATGGGACCTCAGTTCCTTTGTTTTCCTTGTCAGTCAAGTAAGATGAAGATAATGGATTTTGAAGAAAGAATTCTTTTGGTAAAGTTTTGGATTACTTTTTATGCTGTCTCTTTGTGGGTGAGTCAGAAAGAAAGCGCAGAAGGAACAAATCTGCAGGTACTGCAGCAAAGAGAAGAAGGAGTTTTCAATTCGATAAAGAGAATGAAGTACCGGAAGATGACCAAAATGGTAGTGGTGAAGAAGAGTTTCTGGAAAAAAATGTTTCTGACATATATCAAGCTGAAGGTGAGTCCACACAAAATTATTTTGTGGAAGAAAGTGAAAGTGTTCTTCAAGAACAACAGACACATAGCAACGAAATAGCATTTTCTGGGATAGACAGTGAGAGAAGCGGGGGAGATTTTGATATGACTAAACCTGATGCTGAAAAGGAGAGTGCCAAGCTTCCTGGACATTCAGCACTAAGATGGGAAACTCTAAATTCTGAAGAGCAAAATTCAAGTGGTAAGTGAAAAGTCCACCAGGTCATTTAGCACCTTATTCTTGCTGAGGAGGATTACACTATTTATTAGCTCTAGCCTTCAGTTTCACTCTATTTTTTCTGTTACAGCTCTCAAGAATCATCACACGGTTTATTCCGTAATGATGTTGCTCCTGTAATTATGTAAGCCAAGCCCACGTATTTCTGTAGGTGCTGTTTTTTTGATTCTGAAGTCTGTTTTTTCGAATGGTGCCTAACTGAAAGCCAGCAATCACTGACATTCTTTAATTATACGAGGCAGTTTCCAATAATGAGCAGCTTAGGTTAAAAAGCTGCACTTCAAGATGTGTGGCTCCAGAGTAACATGTGGAATAGGAGACTTATGCCGTAATGTTGCAGTGTAAGATGTGTTTCCTAACCTGAATTGGCAACATGACTGTTTTTTTCCCGCTATTACCCTTTTTTCTAGTGCTTTTTGTTTGATTGGGGGGTGTTTGTTTTTTGTCTCAGTTTCAAATTTTTATGGAGCAGTGACGTTAGCTGGAAAGAAGGGAGAAGCCAAGTGTTTCTCAGTGAAGATGATAACAATTCTGTCTCTGTATTTGTAGGAAGAGATTGTTTTGCAGGTACAGGATACTTCATTGAGACTGTATTCTACATAAACAGAAAACCTGACCGAAGAAATTTGTGTCATTCCAGATTCTTAGACACTTCAACTGACTCCTACTGGACATTCTCAGGTAGGACAGCAACAGATGAGTGTTGAGAACACCGTGGAAGCTTCTACAGAGCCAGATAATGTAGTTATTGTGGATCACTATGAGCTCAAAGTATGTCTAATTCCAACTTTTTTTAATACTCAAATAGGACATATTCTTGTGATCTGTACAACTGCAAATTAAGTCAGTTGTTAAGCAATGCCAGTTAAAACAATTAATTGGAAGGACATATAGATTGTGAAGTAATTCAACCTATAATGCACTGTGACTGTTTAGTTTCCACACCTCGTGTAGATTTCTGTAGGCTACCGTTTGCTTTTGGTCAACTGTAGTTGAGGAGACAGTTTCTTTGCTTAATTTTTAAGGTAAAAGGCCTTGTTGCATTTTAAAATACCGCACTGATGACCTGCTAGTACTATTGGTTATAATTGTTGTTTTAACAATTTTTATGATGGGTTTGAGGGCTTTTATTTGGGGATGTTTATTATGTATTTATTTTTTTTTTGCATGCTTTGATGTATTAGGAACCTGAAAAAGGATCTTTATTTCTTGCAGTGATGATTTTAAACCTGAAGATAGCAGGTTGACATAAACTAGCTAGCCATGGATAAGCGACTACTTTTCTGAAATTCCTTCAAAATGCAGTATTAGGATTTCCCATCCATACTGTTGCAGTGTAATAAGGGTTTGCCAATCCCTCACGGGAGGAAAGTGGTTATCCTAGGCTCCAGTGGGGGAAATGGATAAGAGTGGCCCTAGGTACGTGAGGAAAAAGGTTCCTTTGCATGAGTTGGAGAGGGCATGAGTAAGGACCATCTTGAGGGGAGAGCAGAATGAGGGAAATTAGAAATTAGAATGAGGAAATTAGAATTTAGGAAAATTGCTAGGAGTCATGGAGGTTGGCCCAAAACAGATTAGGACTGCTGTTTATGTGCTGCATGAATCCTGTGTGGGAAGAATATGACCAGATAAGAATCCTCTTTTGTAAAGGGGCTTGTCAACACTATTTTGTCACAAGTATATAACAAGAGTTTGAGACTTCTCTCTAGTCACACTCTAATCTCTTTTTAACTAATATGCTTGACCATCTGTAATTTGGGAGATTTCTGCCTGTGCCAGTTTTACACTAATGAGTCAAATTCTCTGGTCTCGTCCTGTAAAAGATGCTTTCCGAGTTGTCAGAACTCAGCAGAAATCTGCATGAGGCATCCATGGTCCAAGTCAGGTGTTCCCAGTATACGTTGGATATTCAGTCTTCTGATTCCAGATCCTTGAACCCATTTGTCTTGGGGTTGCTTGTGCTTGAGAACAGATAAAAGTTGTTATACCTATCAGTCTGCCCTAAAAAGAGAGTGCCTCTTTTTTAGGCACTGGTCATCTCGATCTCTTCTTCCACAGCTGGAAGGAGTTAGAACGGACACTCTGTTCCGCCTGTGAAGAGAGAGGATTCTTTGGATTCAGGGAGGCCGCTCCTGAAAAAATGAGATCTTTTAGCTTGAGCAGGGCTTTACTTGTGTTATCTCAGGGCCTGTGAACTTTTGTAACTTTTAATACTTAAATTAAAAGTAATTAGCTTTCTTGGTTTTCTGTTTCTTCCTTTAGCTTTAACAAACAAATCTCTCCTATTCAGAGGGCACTGTGCAAGTTAGTCAGGAGCGTGCTGTACTGTAGGAAGAGAGAGAACTTAACGGGTAATTATTCAAAGTCTAGAAATTAACTTCTTGAGCTTGTTGTGGCTTTTCAGGAACTGTTTCTAACTCTTTCTAATTGTTGTGAAACCACTGCTGATACAGGTCCATACAGTTTATATCCTACCCTCTATTTTGGATGCATAAGGATGCATCTGAAGCTAGAAGGGGTAATAGGTCATTGTGATGGTGGTAGCACGCTATCTTGCTAAATATTAGTGACTCTGTATGACAGAGTCTTTATTTTTATAGTAATAGAACGTGTTCTTAAGCTTTCATTTGTGCTTGCTGCTAATTTGTCTTTGTTTTTCTTATTAGGAGATTTAGAAAGGAATCGCAGTCTTCCAGTATTACAAGTAATGGGGTCTTCAACATGATTTCTACTCTCCAAGGCACCCAAGTTTCAAGGCAGTGAAAAATAAGAAAAAACATCATCCCAGGGTACCCAAGCACATAACCAGAGAACACAAGCTCCCCGTTTGAGCACTCAAAGCTCATCCAAGTACCTTCCTAGAGCAAAGCACTCAAGCATCTCCCCAGAGAAAGCAAGCAGCTTTACGGATCACACAAAGCACTCAGTGGAGCACTCATGTATCAGTCCAGGGCACCCCAGCACCTCCAGGGAAAAGAAGGCACCACCCTGGAGCACCCAAGCAGCTCCCTGCAGCACCTGACTCTCTGCCTGGACACACATAAGTATCTTCCTGGAGCACTCAATCGTTAAGAACCAGGCTCCTGCCCTGGAGCACCCAAGCACCTCCAGGGGAACGCAAGCACCTCTTTGGGCACCTAAGCATATCCCCAGGAAAACCAAGCACCTCCTGATGTACTCAGACACCTCCCCAGGGGTGCTTAGATTCTTGCTGACTCACCAAGCATCTCCCTGGAACACCCAAGGTCCACACTGGAGAAACCAAGAATGGCCGTGGGGCCAACAAGCAACTCCATGGATGAGAGAATCAGAGAAATGTGGAGATGCTTGAGTTCCCTGGGAAATTCCTGCCTGCCTGAGTGAGATGATTGTGGCATACAGGGAATTGCTAGAGCCTGCGGCAACTAAGCACCTCCTCGGGGCACAAAAGCATTGCTCATAGCTATCCCGGCATCTCCATAGGGCATGCAAGAACATCCTTGGAGCTCCCTAGCACCTCCCTACAGCCATCGAGCACCTCCCAGGAGAAGACACACATCTCCCTGGGATGCCCAAGGATCTTCCTGGGTCACCCACAAACCTCCGTGGACTCCTGGAGCCCCTTGGCCTGGCACACCGCATGTCTCTGGGGCACTCAGGCATCTCTTTGGAGCAACAAAGCATATCCAAACGGTAGACAAGCATCTTCCTTGAGGAGCCAAGGACCTCCTTGGGGTAGCGTGGCATTTCCACAGGGCACCCAATCATCTTCCCAAGGGAAACAAGCACCTCTCTTGAGGCAGCAAGCGTCTCTGCACAACATTCAGAAATCCCACTGCAGCAATCAAGTATCTCCCCAGGCGACAGAAGCATCTCCGTCGGGACATACAAGCACATTCCTGCAGAACCCAAACATCTCCCCAGAGCATCCACGCACCTTCCTGGAACACTCCAATAACTTTTTGGGACACGTAAGAATGTCACCGGGGGATCCTAAAATCTCCCACAGTGTCCCCAGCATGTTTCTGGACCACCCAAGGAACATTCCAAGACACTTTCCATGTCACTGAAGGCCCCAGGAATCTCCCTGCAGCACCCAAGCATTACTGCTGGGCACCCAAGCATGAATATTTTCAGGACCCAAGCAGTCCACAGAAGCAGAAAAGCATTTCCAAGGGCACACAGGAATCTCCTATGGGCACAGAATGGCCTGGGGCACATAATCGTCTCTCGGGAGCACCCAGGAATTTCCCTCCAGCAATGAAACACCTCTCTGGAGAAACCATACATCGCCCTGGGTCAGTCAAACATCTCCCTGCGGAATCCAAGCACCTTCCTGGAGGACCCAAGGAGCTTCTCGAGGTATGCATGCATTTCCCCATGGCCCCCAAGCACCACAAGTGGCACCTAAGCACCTCCCTAGAGGCTGCCACCACCTGCCTCTGGGTCACAAGCTCCTCCCAGGAGCACTCAAATATCTCACAGGGACACGCAAGCATCTCCTGCATGTCACATACTCCAAGATACTCCTGCATCTGATTGGAGAATCCAGCCGTCTCCCCAGGGCTCCAAAATACCACCTGGGGCACCCAAGTATCTCATTGGACATGGGAAGCACCTCCCTTGGAACCCCAGAGCTTCTGTGGGGGTGCAGGAGCCCCTCCCCGGGTCATTCAAGTATGTCCACAGGGCACCCAAGCATATCCCCAGGGGTCGTAAGCATTTTCCTGGTGGACCCATGCATCTCCTATTAGCACTCAAGCATCTCGCTATGGATGCACTGAAAAATTCTCCCACACCACAAAAACATCTCCTTGGAGAAGTTAGGATTCTACCTAGAGCACCAAATCATCTCCCTTGGGCACCCAAGCACATCCTTCAGGCATCTCTCCTGTTGCATCCCAACCCCTCTTTGCATTACCCAAAAGCATCTCCCCTTAGAAAAGAAGCATCTCCTTGGAGGACCCAAGCACCTCCCTGGGAAAGAGTAGCATCAACTGTGGGCACCCAACTGTGTAAAAGGGGCACCCAAGAACATCCTTGTAGCACCCAAGCATCTCCCTAAGGCAAACCAGCACGGGACAGCCAAACACCTCGCTGGGGAACGCAATCACCTCCCTTGAAGACCAAGGATCTCCCTGGTGTACCCAGGCATTTTCCCAGGGCATGCTGGCGTCTCCTCAGGGCATCCAAGCACCTTCCAGGAGCACACCATCTTCTCCTGGAGGCACACGAGAACATGCCCAGAGCACCCAAGCATAGATTTGGAGCAAGAAAGCACAACACAGGGGCACCCAGGCATGTCTCTGGAGCACGCAAGCATCTCCTTTGTGCAATGTAGCATCTCCTCAAGGTACACAAGCACCTCCAGGGGCATCCAGACATCTTCCTGGGGACCCCCAGCACTTCCCTGTGGTCCACAAGCACCTCCCGGGGGGAAAAGCGAGCTTGTTTCCAGTAAACCAGTGCTTCTCATCAGAGGAGACATACATCTCCCCGAAGCACCCAAACATCGTTCTCTTTATTCCTGTCAATAACAAACTACAGCAGTGAGAATCAAAAGCAAACTAGAAACACCTTCCTCCCTTACACACTCTTCTACCTCCTTCCCGCAAGCAGCACAGGAGAATGGGGAAGGGGGGCCCGGGCCTCCTGCTCCACTGTGGGCTGCTCTCCACAGGCAGCAGCTCCACTCCAGAGTCTGCTTCTCTGGGGCCTCTCCATGGACTGCAGCCTCCTTCAGGCCAGATCCACCTGCTCCTCCATGGGCTCCTCTGGCGGCGGGTCCTTTCTGGAGCCATCTGCGGATGGTTCTCGCTTGCCTTGCGGCATCTCCTGGGCTCTTCTCACACAAGCTGCCCCTGCAGAACCCCCCTATCAAAACCTTGCCACATAAGACGTACAGAAGGACACCAAGGGACTGGTCTTGTAGTTCCAGTTTTATTCAGAGAGATCTTCCCCAGGGAAGCTCTGTGGCTCCCTGGCTGTTCAGGGCCAGCAGCGCAGTGCTGCCAACCTAGCCCATCTTGATGCGGGTTGCTGCTGTACTTGACGTTGCAGGATCTCTATGGTCCCAGCTGCCAGGTGACGGATCGATGGATGGGTGTCATATTCCAAATGCATTTGGAGGTCTGTGACAGAAAGACACAGAGCAGAGATGAAACCCGTTGACCTACAGAGACCATCCAGCATCACTCTGGACCATGCCAACCCCATCGTATACTTCTAGGGCCAGCAGGAACAGGTCAAACTGGCATGTCCCTTTGCCCCTGCAGCATTTCCTTGGAGCAGGACGAGGCATAGAGCTGCAGACTGCACGGGCTCTGCCCCCTGTCACTTGGTCCCAGTACCCCCAGCACTGCCCTCACTCACAGGTGATGATCATCCGCAGCTTCTCTTTGTCTAGGTCCCCGGAATGCAATGCAGCAAACGCTAGGAAAAGAGCACCAATCAGATCCATCACAGCCCCTGGTATAGACAGGGCTGTGCCCTCCCCCCCAGCCCCCAGCACCCCTGCAAGCACGGTGCCCAAGGAGGAACCTGAGCAAGGCACACACCAGGCCCACCTGCATGGGCAGGGCGCTGAGGGAGGCACAGGGCTCCTGGGGGTACAATCAGGGGCTTCAGGGCCCACAGGGCTGCGCCTTGCTGCCAGGCCAGGGCCCAGACAGGGAAGCGGGGCCTGGGCTCACCAATGAATTGACAGCCTTCTGTCGCAAGTTGGCCTGAGCGTCCTCCAGGTATGGCAGGCATCCTTCCACCCTGCTGCTCTTCTGCTTGAGCTGGAGAAAGCACAAGGGCGCGGGGCTCACATACCCTCCCCAGCCAGCCGGACCAGTCCCTCCTGCCAGCACCCCCCTCCCCCTTTCCCCCAGGCCATCCCCAGCTCCCAGCCAGGAGCTCTGTGGGGCTGAGGTTTGGAGAGAGTTAGGAGACCCTTCTGTCCCGCTGCCAAGGCCCAGATGGGCTAGGGTCTCCTCCAGCATCTGGGGAGGGGAGGGTCAAGGGGCCTGCAGAAGAGCCCCCCCGGGGCTCTGTGCTTGAGGGAAGGGAGCCACAATGCAGCTGCAAGTGGTGGGCTCTGGGCTGCAGCAGCCTGGGCATGTCGGGCAGGCTTGTCCGTTTGGGGCCTGGGGCTGGGCGGTTCTCCTTACCAAGTACTCCCCAATCCTCCAGATGTCCTCGGTCTGAGTCAGCTGCTCAAGCTGTTTCCACTTCAGGAACTTTGCACAGGCAAGTAGGACTACTGCAGAGGCCTGTGGAGAAGCAGAGGCAGGGAGATGGCGCCGCACACACATATCTAAAGTGTCTGATTGCCTGCTGCCCTGCCCCCCCCCCCCATGCCCAGAATACCCCTCTGGTGTCAGCACACCCAGTGCCCACATCAACGGCCAGGTCTGAAATCTGTACCTTGGCCACGCTCCCAGTCTCGTCACTCATCCGGAAAAACAGTGGAATAAGGGCCCTGCGCACGGTCGTCTTCATTGCTCCTTTTTTCCACCACACCACAGACTCCATCAAGTCTTTGAAGAGGAGCATGGAGCGCTCTCGCACCTCACTGGACACCTGCTAAGGAGGACAAAAGGAGGATTTCAGCAACTGCCAGCCTCCTCCTGCCCATGGGGAGCAAGGGTCGTAGGGTGGCTGATGTGAAGGATGAAGCCTTGTATTTCAATCAAAGGAGCTGGAGGCCCACACAAGGCAAAGCAACAGGTTTCCAGCACAGGGTGCCTGTACCATAGAGTGTGCTCCAAACCAGCCCACTTTTACTACTAGCTGCACCAGCCATGTCAAAGTATAGCTCCCCTGGGAAAGGGCTGAGGAAGATATATGGCTGGCCTTCGATAAGGCTTCTGGGGCACACTCTGTCTCCTCAGCTTCTGCCTTTCTGCCTCAGCACAGGGAACTTTTGACTGTGCTGAGTTGTCAACCTGACAGGGAGAAGCCCTGTTGGACTGCAGAGCCCAGAAGACAGCCCACAAATGCCCAGAGGAGCAGAGAGAGGAGAAGGCCCTGCCCAAGTGCTGCCCACAGGCCTGGGCTGAAGGGCAGTGCCATTGTGGAGTGCCCATCTACAGGGCTCAGTCACCCACAGCAGCCTTACGTTGTTAAAAAGAGGCAGGAGTCTCTCAGCCAGTGCCAGAGCGATGGGGCTGGCCTCCTTCTTCTCCAGATGACCGATCACATTTTTGAAGATAGTCAGGGCCTTCACAGTGATGTGCGTGTTGTCATACTGCAGAGTCTCCATGACTTCTGGCAGCAGGACCTGCACTTCCCTCACCTGTACAGAAAGACACCATTTGCTTTTAGTGAAGAAAATGGCCACCTTAGCCAAGATGCTCTGGTTACAGAGCACCATCATCCTGCTCACTTCCTGGCAGCTGCCATGGGAATCTCACCAACAACCTTCCGTCAGGCAATGGCCATGAGTGTGGTGATTAAGTAGCTGGGAGAGCAGGGCACGGGGAAGGGAGGTGATGAGAGCAAGGGCTCCGTTTCCCCCACCGGGTCACCCCCTTTGTAAATGTCCCCCAGGGAATCCATGTGGAAAGCTCCTGGGATGCTCCACAGGCAGACACCAGGCCCCACCACCACCATCACCCCACCTCCTGACTCCCAGCTAATGACAAGCCATGGCGTTGCCTCCTGTCCCAGCACGAGGCTGCCAACAGGGCTTTGCTTGGCGAAGTCCGGCTCACCATCTCAGATCTCTCCGACAACATGACGAGGGCTCTGAGCACCAGCCAGAGAATCGGCAGGTTGTGAAGACTCAGAAGCAGCAGGAGCTTTTCTGGGTCACATAAATCCGCTAGTACATGTTCAGTTGGACGCATCATCTGAAATGAACACAGCCGTGAGAGATGGGCAGAGCCTGCAGCATGCCCGTCACCCTGCAGCTCCTGGCTCCCCTGGCAGCTCAGGGCAGGGTGCAGGGGACACACACCCTGGTGCCCGTCCAGGTGCCCGTCCTGGGGCAGCCGTGCCTGCAGAAGAAACAGGGCCCCTCTGTGCCCTGTGCGTGGCACCACGCAGCACCTTTTCTTTGCCTGCTCCTCCTGCCCTCTGGCTGTCCGCAGCCTCTTGCTGCCATGCCTCTGAGGAGCAACAGACCAGCATGAGCTGGCACGAAGCAGGCACTGGAAGCAGGTGGCTACAGGTGCTACTTGTCGCCGGTCTCACAGCCTGCCCAGACTGTGCAAAGACCATGGCTCTGCCCCAGCCCCAGCCATTGCTGTGACAATACCCCTGGCCCTGCCACTGCCACAGGTTTCCAGTTTTTCTTAGGGCGCTGGCCCTAAGGGGCTGTGTCTATGAGTCCTGGAAGAAGTGACAGTTTGGGGAAGATGGGGCGGGGAGAGGACTGTGCCTCTTTCCTGGAGGAGAGCACACAGCCCTGAAGAGGAGCAAGGTGTGTTCTCTGGTTACTCACAGCCAAGTTAAGAAGGCTGGTGTGCTCTGTCTGGACTTGCAAAGACCAGCACACCCGTTTGTCCTGGAGAACGTTCTGTAGCTCGTGCAAGATCTTCCCTGAAGTCATTGGAAGGGAAAGCATCGCCTTCCAGATGTCCAGCGTAGTGCTGCAAGCCCAGAACACTCTGTTGGCAGGGCTGCCCTGCCCACAGAGCTGCGACCCAGACAAGCCCCGCAGGTCCCAGGCTATCCTGCAGCCCTGGCCCTGACCCACCCCGTGCTTAGGGAACTGTTGGGGCTGGTACCTGTCAAGTGACGGAAGGCTGGTCAGCACATTTATGAGAGCTTCCCTGGGAAACTGGTTAGTCAGTGCCCTCAGTACTAAGAAGAAGCTCTGCCGGAGTAAAGATGTGCTGTTGCTCTTTTTTAGGTTTTCATGGAGGAACCTCAGAATCTTTTGCACCTGGAGGGGACACAGAAGAGAATGTAGCTGCCACTGGACTGCAGCCAGTTGCCCAGCTGCCACTGAAATTGCTGCTGGGTATGCGAGGCAGGATGTGAGCAAGGCTTGAAAGGGCTCAAGGGCAGGGCAATCCAGCCACGGGCTGCTTACTTCCATCAGCCAAGAGGCAGAGTCTCTCACGGCCACTTCCAGCATGAACTTGGCCCACTGCTTCTTCTTA
The DNA here is from genome assembly GCF_009769625.2 of Cygnus olor. Taxonomy (NCBI): domain Eukaryota; kingdom Metazoa; phylum Chordata; class Aves; order Anseriformes; family Anatidae; genus Cygnus; species Cygnus olor. The sequence goes on from NW_024429179.1 coordinate 46,475, forward strand.
TCGATGCAGCAGTCTCTCATGGTCTCAAGTGTCCTGAGGACGATGGCTGTCCTCTGAGGAGGCTGGAGGTATTTTCCAAATGGCTACGGAAGGAAGGAAGGAAGGAAGGAAGGAAGGAGGAAGGAAGGAAGGAAGGAAGGAAGGAAGGAAGGAAGGAAGGAAGGAAGGAAAGAAGACATGACGCATTGAGTCAGAGAGCAGCGCCTGGGGAGGGAAGATCAGGGGAAAGGAGGAAGAAAGACCCTCCCTTCAGGGCAGAGCTGTGCTGACAGCCCCCCACCTGTGCCCAGCTTTGCCTCGCAGGCACCCCTGAGCTGCAGGCTGCTCTGGAACACAGGGAAGGGGAGATGGCCTGGCTGGAGGGTGCCTGCGTCCTTACCTCCTGATCAGAACAGCTAGAAATGAAACCAAACAGCCTCCAGATCCTTTCCATGGCTCTCTCCTTTACAAGTTTGTTCTGAGAGCTCGCAAAGCATAGCAGCACCTGCAGGAAGCAAAGCTGCTGGTCTGCTCTGGGAGCTGGCAACTGCTCCAGCAGAAGCAGCACTGCTGAACTCCTGGCTGGAGTCACAATGTTCATTAGGGATTCCCAGAGCTGGAGCAAAGCCCTCAGTGGGTCACTGAGCCATGGGGTCCCTTCACACAAATCCCAAGGCCAACCCCGTAGCCAGGCAAGTAGGCAGATGCCATCTCAGGGAAGCCCTAGCTCCTTCCCATTCCCGCCCCCAAAACACAGTTCCCTGTCCCCTCTCCATGAAGGCTGGCTTTTGGAGCAATGTCCTGGTTTCAGCTGGGATAGAGTTAATTTTCCTCCTGGTAGCTGGTGTGGTGCTGTGTTTTGCATTTAGGGTGAGAATAATGTTGGTAACACACTGATGTTTTAATTGTCGCAGAGCAGTGCTTACACTAAGCCAAGGACTTTCAGCTTCTCGCTCTGTCCTGCCAGCAGGCAGGCTGGGGGTGCAGCAGGAGCTGGGAGGGGACAGACCCAGGACAGCTGACCCGAACTGGCCAAAGGGGGATTCCATGCCATCTGATGTCATGCTGAACAATTATATGGGGGGGGCTGGCTGGGTTGGGGGGACCGGGTGCTCGGGGATAGGCTGGGCATCGGTCAGCAAGTGGTGAGCAATTGCATTGTGTATTATTAGTAGTACTATAATCATTATTATTTTCCTTTCTTTTCTGTCCTAATAAACTGGCTTTATCTCAACCCACAGGCTTCATTTTTTCTGATTCTCTCCCTCATCCCAAAGAAGGAGTGGGGAGGGTGAGTGAACCGCTATGTGGTGCTGGGCTGCCGGCCAGGTTAAACCACAACAGGCAGAAATGGCCCATTCACACCTGGCAAGGAAAGCACGGGGGACCAGGAAAGCAGGGCGATGGCAGCTCCAGGTGCTGTCAGTGCGGAGCACAAGGACAGGGCTCAAATTCTCCCACTGCTTTGCTGCAAGGAGAGCTCTGGGGGCAGAGGAGGCTCAGAAGTGCTGGGAGGAAGCTGTGCTGTGACACAGGAAGGACCTGTGGAGGGCAAGGGACGTTGACAGCAGCCAGGGGACACTGGGGCCCTAGAAGAGCTTGGTGGGCAGCCCCTGGCTCCCCCTAGTGTGCTGGGCACACGCCCTGCAGGCACTATGGTCTCTGTGCACGGCACAGGGGGCACTCTCCACTATTACATGTCACCTCGCTCTAGGGTGAGGAACGGCCACTGTGAAGCCCACACTGTGAAAATTACAAACCTGCAAGATCTTATGCAAATTCTCCTCGAAGCTGGAGGCAGGAGGGCTGATCAGCAACATCTGCAGCATGTTGTCCATACTTTTCAGGGTCTGCAAGAAGGACAAATTGTTGTGGTGGCAGGCTTTCAGTGGTCCTTCAAAGCTCTAAGAGACTGTGCTGAACTCCCCCTTGTACTGGGTTTACATAGCAAGGTTTTGGGGGGCTGCAGGGGTGGCCTCTGTGAGTAGAATCCAGAAGCAGCCCCTTGTTAGATAAGGGCCTGTTTCGACCAGCTCCAAGGGGATCCCCTCGCTGCCCAGAGCCAGGCTAATAAGCAACGTTGAAATGCCTCTGTGAGAGCATTCTTAAGACAGGGTGGATTAAGTATATATATATATATATATATATACATATAGCTGCACAAGAGCAGCTGGGAGAGCAAGGAGTGAGAAGCGGCCCTGCAGACACCAAGGTCAGTGCAGCAGGAGGGCAGGAGGTGCTCCAGGTGCAAGAACTGGAGTTCCCCAGGGCCTGTGGAGAGGCCCCTGGTGGAGCAGACTGTCCCCCTGTAGCCCGTGGGTCCCACATGGAGCAGATCTCCACACTACAGCCCATGGAGGAGCCCGCAGTGGAGCAGGTGGATGTGGCCTGGAGGAGGCTGCGGCCCATGGAGAACCCCCGCAGGAGCAGGCCCAGGGCCAGAGCTGCAGCCCGTGGAGAGGAGCCCACGCAGGAGCAGTTGATTTGGGGGCATCTGCTACCTATGGGAGACATATGTTGGAACAGTTTGCTCCTGACAGATGGACCCCATGGTATGGACCCATATTGGAGCAGTTGCCTGTGGGAAGCCCACACAGGATCACTTTGTGAAGGACGGCATCCCATGGGAGGGACCCCACATCGGAGCAGGGGCAGAGAGGGACCGTGAAGGAGCGGTGGAGACAAAGTGTTATAGACTGACTGCAACCCCCATTCCCCCGTTCCCCTGGGGGGGAGGACGTAGAAGAGGGTGGATGGGGGAAGGTGTTTCCGTTTTTTTTTTGAGTTACTCACTGCTCTAGCTTGTTAGAAATAGGTAATAAATGTTATTAATCTCCCTACTCTGAGCCTGTTTTGCCCTTGATGATAGTTGTTGAGGGATCTCCCTGTCCTTAGCTCAACCCTTGAGCCCTTTCCATCCTATTTTCTCCACCTTTCCCTTTGGGGAGGGAAAGTGAGAGAGCAGTTGTGGTGGAACTCAGATGTCCTGCGGGGCAAAACCACCACATCCCTTACTGCCAAGGAAGGACAGCTGCAGCTCTGTGCGCTGCCCACTGGAGGCCTCAGGGCAGAAAAGGTGCTGTGCGCAGACCAGGCCTCAAGCATTGGATACAGCCAGGCAGATGGAAAGGGTGAGAGGGACGTGATGGGGTGAAGCAAGGCTGAGACCCTGCCCAGCAAGGATCTTCAGTCATCTGTAAATACAGGCAAGCCAGGAGGTAGCTCAAAGAGATATGGGGGCTCCTGTTGCTCACCCAGCACATACCATACTGTAGAGGTGAATGTCCAGTTCCTCTTTCGGAGGAAGGAAGAAGATGCTCTTGAAGGATGCAAGTAACAGAAACATCATTCCATCCTCCACCGCCATCTTCACTATGCTGCAGAGGGAGAGACACTGGTGCTGGCAGCAGTGCCGCCATGACAAAGGGAGGTGGACACAGACCTCCCGTAGGCAGAACTCCAAGGGAGGGATGGGGAGCCCTGCTGGGATCAGTGTCCTTCTCCATGAGGCTGGCCTGGGCCAGAGGACGGTCCTGACACCTCCCAGCAGAAAGCTTCAGTGCTCCCTTTGTCCTCTGGACAAGCCCCGAGCAGGGGAGAGCAGAGGCCCTGCCTGGATGGTGGATGCCTCCTTGCCAGGGTCAGATCTGCCAGGACCATGCCCTAGGGATATGCCAGCTGAGCCAAGGACAGGGCACGTACCTCAAGGCAGAGGCAGCAAGCATGGCTTGCTGCCGCACCGCTGTGCACAGCTTGTCCTTGGGCTCCTCGTCCAGCAGCACCTGCAGAGCACAACCGGGATAGGACCTGGCAGCTGTTGATACTCAGCGCCAGCAAAGCCAGCGCTGCTGGGCAGGACCAGAGGAGCCCTGGTGTCCCCAGCCCAGCACCGGCACCCAGAGTGCCCCCTGCACCTTCCAACACTGAGGTCCCAGCAGCATCCACAGTCTCACTGGGAGCAGCTCGGCATCCATGCATTTTGTCCCCAGTCACCCCTGCCCAATGCCCAGGGAGCCTCGCGCCCATCCCCAGCCCACCAGACGTCCCCTCACCTGGACGTTCTCTGCCAGCTTATTTCCGCGGCAGAAGATGTCAAGGCCCTCTAACAAGCCCTTCTCTTGGGCGGTTGTGCACACGGTGACGATGTTCCTCAGGAACTTCATCTTCTGCACCTCATCCTGGCAGCCACAGAGATTCCAAGAGGGAGCGTGAGGGGGGGAGCCACAGCCAGCAGGACCGCAGCATTGCGGGGTGCGGAGCTGTGCGGGATGCCTGGAGGGCAGCAGCTCTGCCCTGCCAGCAGCCCTCCAGCAGCCTGGCAGCAGAGCCGCGGCACGGCCAGGACATGCAGGCGCAGCCGCCATGGAAAGGGCTGCTCTTACCCTTTCCGGGTTTCTGACGTAGGCCTCGATGAAGTCCACAGCTTCCTCTTCCTCTTCATACACAGGTAGCCAGCTAGCATCTAAGACAGAAGGAGAGCAAGGATTGCTGTAGAGAGGGGCTTAAGGATGAAGCAAGGGAAGGGGGCCCTGGCTTCAAGCAGGGGGCGCGGCTGGCCCCAGCCCTGCCCACCCCAGCGCAGACCCTCGCTCACCAGGCTGCAGCAGCTCCACCTCGCACAGCTCGATGGGCTCCAATAGAGAGCTGCTCTCCTGGGAGCTCTCATCCTCTTCCCAGGCCACCCTGGGGCGGCTTGAGGGTCTCTGCTCCATTGAGAGTGATGAGGGGTGAGGGTCAGGAGGGGGCAGGCTCGGGACTGCCACGGGCAGTGGGGAAAGACGTGGGCTGCACTGGGGGGGGCTCCTCGCCAGTCCCACTCGCTCCTGCCCTGTCCCCTCGCTGTCCTGACGGACACTGCAGGGCCACTGTGCCAGCACCAGCTATTGCCAGGTGACGCTGGCCTGTGTCACAAAGGGCCTCTCTGTGACCTCACGCCCCCACTAGGTGGGGCAGCACTGCTGGGGCTGGTTGAAGGTTATCATTTTGCTGTACTGTGTAACACTGGTTTATGATATGAAAAAATTACTGGTCATGAGACTTATTTGGTATTTGTACTCAGCATTGACATCACCTCCATTGATACCAAGCTGAAAGGACAAATGGTCTCTTCCTTGACACAACAACAGAGCCAGATTTGAAGTACCACAAGAATATATCACTTAAAATAATAACCAAACTTATTTGTATCATCTCTGGCCGTGTTCCTCGTGGAGTAACTCACTTCACAGCAATATTTTGTCTCAACGCCTGTGGGGTACCCTCCTCCCTTACGGGGACTATGCTGCATGCAAGACGTCTCTGTGCCATTTACCAGCTGCCCCGGTAACTAAAGTTCAGCAGCAAGGAGGACTTCTGGCCTTCATCAAAAGACCAACAGAGTACGCTGGACGACCACTCGAGGACTCCAGCGCACATGCAAATAGGGGCGGGAACCTATGTTAATGATTCTTCCGATACCTAATGAATATGCAAGAGACTTACGGGGGAACTGAAATGAATATGCATATATCCTATCAATATAAGCAGCCTGGTAGTAAGCCTTGGTGCACAAGCTAGGTGGAACGATCCCCCTTGCACCCAGCGCTGCAATAAACATAGCTGCTTTATAACTCTCCTTGAATTGTAAAGTTTCTTTTCCGTGTGTCAGAACACAGTGAGGAAGACTGCACGCACACTGGGTGTAGTGATCCCCTGTGCATCTGGTGCCGCAATTAAAGAATGCCTGGTTTCTAAAATTCCAAACTGATTACTAGAGAGTTTCTTTGGCTGACTTTTACAGTAACACCATACTTACAAAACCATATCTCAGAAACTATTAATAATTACACATTTTACCTTTTCTCCTCAAGGAGCCAACTGGGGGGCTGGGAGGGGGTATAAGGGAGGAATACTTTTCCTCCTTCTTCACTCTGCCTTTCTCCTTCACTTTCCCTTCTACTTGAAGAGCTAGTTACGATGGCTCCATCTTCAAAACTTTGAAAATCCTTGGGATGTTCAGACCAGCGTGTTCTTATTCTTATGTCTCCTGAATGCACTTCGTGTCTCGTTTAAAATTAAACAACTACTTAAGAATGCCATCCAGAGATCTGTCCTGAGGCAGGATAGTTATAGGCAGGGAGTGTGGGAGAATAAGGGCAGGCATCTAGAGCAGTGCTTTGTACATTTGATTATTCTTATTCTTATCATTTTCTTCTTCACTATCGTCATCACCATCATCATCATCAATATTCCTTCCCTTTTGGCCTACTACACTGTTTTTATTTCAACCCACAAGTTTTGGTTTTTCCTCTCTGTTTCTTTCTTTTCCCGATTCTCTTCCCCATTCCACAGGGTTGGGAGGAGGGTGAGCGAACGGCTGTGTGGTGCTGAGCTTCCTGCCAAGTTAAACCACAACAGTCCTTTTTGGCACCCAATGCGGAGCCTGAAAGGTTGAGTGTGTTAAAAGAAATTTCTTACAAGCATTAGATCAGTTTAATAGTTGCCGATCACAAGGTTGATTTTTTTTTTTTATGTTGGGTTTGCTGTGTTTGTTTTCAGAATTGTGTTGTATGGCACGGGGACTGTCACAGGGGTTGCAGTGGCCACAGGGCCTGTCACAGGGGTTGCAGTGGCCACAGGGACTGTAACAGGGGCTGGAGTTGCCGCAGGGTCTGTCACAGGGGTTGCAGTGGCATTGACTGTGGCCCAGTGAGCACAGGCCAAGCCCCAGCACGTTGCAGTGTTTTTTGTCTCTTTGGAAGTGCCAGGGTGATGCCACACCTTTTTCAAGCATTCTGCCAGCGTTTTAGAATCATAGAATCATAGAATATGCCAAGTTGGAAGGGACCCATAAGGATCGAGTCCAACTCCTGGCACCACACAGGTCTACCCCAAAATTCAGACCATATGACTAAGTGCACAATCCAAACGCTTCTTAAATTCAGACAGGCTTGGTGCAGTGACTACTTCCCTGGGGATCCTGTTCCAGTGTGCAACCACCCTCTTGGTGAAGAAGCTCTTCCTGATGTCTCGCCTAAACCTCCCCTGCCTCAGCTTGACACCATTCCTGCGAGTCCTATCATTGGTGACTAAGGAGAGCAGATCGGCGCCTGCCCCTCCACTTCCCCTCGCGAGGAAGTTGTAGACTGCAATGAGGTCTCCCCTCAGCCTCTTCTTTTCCAGGCTGAACAGGCAAAGTGACCTCACTTGCTCCTCATACGTCCTCCCCTCTAGGCCCTTCACCATCTTCATTGCCCTCCTCTGGACACTCTCCAACAGTTTTACATCCTTTTTGTACTGTGGTGCCCAGAACTGCACACAGCACTCAAGCTGAGGCCGCACCAGCGCAGAGTAGAGCGGGACAATCGCTTCCCTCGACCGACTAGCGATGCCATGCTTGATGCACCCCAGGATACGGCTGGCCCTCCTGGCTGCCAGGGCACACTACTGGCTCATATTCGACTTGCTATCAACCATAACCCCCAGATCCCTCTCTGCGGGGCTGCTCTCCAGTGTTTTGTTGCCCAGTCTGTACGTATAGCCAGGGTTGCCCCGTCCCAGGTGCAGGACCTGGCACTTGCTCTTGTTAAACTTCATGCGGCTGGTGATCGCCCAGCTCTCCAATCTGTCCAGATCTCTCTGCAAGGCCTTTCCACCCTCAACAGAGTCCACAACTCCTTCGAGTTTAGTGTCATTGGCAAAGTTGCTCAAAACACCTTCTAGTCCTACATCCAAATCATTTACAAAAGCAATGAAGAGGACTGGCCCTAAAATGGAGCCTTGGGGGACCCCACTGGTGACCATCTGCCAGCCTGAAGTGGCCCCATTTACCACAACCCTTTGAGCCCTGCCCGTCAGCCAATTGCTCACCAATGATACTGGAGATTCTTTGTGAGCTATCAAGAAAAAAAAACATGTTAACAGGAATCAAAATTCGAGTGAGTGACAAACACAGGCAGCTATGCACTAACTTTTGTTAAGCTTTCCAAGGAAATGTGTTCCTGAGCAGGATGAGAAATATGATTTAGGAGCTAAGGATAAAAAGATAAACAGCTTAAACTGCCAAGGTGATGGAAAGCACCAGTCTTTTGGCATACTCAGTCCCCCAGTCGGAGGTTTTAGTAAGATTTGGAGTAAAAACCCAAGTCCAAAACAGCTGTTTGTAAACAGTGTCCATTCAAAAAGCAGAAGGCAATTCAGAAACTGGAATAGAAGACATGCATTCCAGCATCTCCCTGTTATCTCACGTCTTCTGCAGAAGATACTTCCTCCACTCTTAAAAGATATCTGGAGCACAACCATATCAACAAGACATGAAGTTAGAATTAGAGAGCAAGACTTTAGACCACGCTATTCTTTGGAAGGAAGACATTTCAGTTCAATTAAAATTACAACTACATTACTTCCCTAGGTGAAATACTCTACTTAAACAAAAATGGCGAAATAAAGGAGTATTTGCTTCCGGGTTGCTGCGCACCTCAACGTCTTCCAAATTCAGGATTTGGCATCTATGGACCTTCTCCATTTCATCCATTTTTGGCAACACAACTTCTGCAGTATGAAGATAAAACGTTGACATAGAAGAGCAAAGTTAGGCATGGATGAAAAAAATTAAAATGCTACACATCATCAATAGGACATTTTAATACAGTACACACAAAGCAAAAGTCATTGATACTTAGCCAAGATTTTAGACATTACCAAAAAATTAGGTCAAATCTTTATTTTTGAGGGAGATTTAAGAACAAACGTTTGAGGATTTGCAAACATACACTGTTTTCGGGTTTGTTTTCCCTCTTATTGAGCACATTAAAAAATACATATATTTAAATGCAGGAGGAAAATAAGAATTCTGAATAACGTAGTAAGACATTAGAAAGAATTTATGTCAGCTTTTAATACTACTTAAGTTGCTCTGCACAGCAGCATTAAGTCATTTTTTGTTAACCGAGGCAAGGCTGTTTGCTCTTCTCTTAATAGTAATCTAAGTTTCATGTTGTAGAAAACAATGAAATGAAAGGAAAGGGAATTCTGAAGCAGAAAACAATTTTGTCTTCAGAAACAGAAATAAACCACAGACAGAAACTCAGAATCGCTAGGACTACTTTGCTTTGACTGTATCAAACTGTCCTCAGTTTCTTAAGCAAACGTTACATTCCCTTTTGTAAGTACGGAACAAAAAGTTCATTGAAAATGAAGGCACTTCTGATACTAAGAAAACTGCTGCGTGGGGAAAGTTAAATCGAATGAAAGTCACAGGTAAAGTAATCGTTTTGGTTCAGAAGACAACCCAGAAACCCCCTAGGCCCATATATAAAAGATGCTCAGGATGAAGATCTCTCATCAAACGGCAGTCCCACAACTACAACCTCAGCGGCAAATTAAACCAATTGGGCCCAAATTCTTTAGACATGAAGCACCTTCCAAGCTCATCCTCTCCCACACCCTCTCAGTCCAGGCAGACTTAACGAGCCATGATTACCCAATCCCAAAAAAGTCAGGTTAAACAGCTTGGCAATAAACTACAGAGGACCACGACTTCAAGGAATCGATCTATTAACAAGGACAGCAGGACATACCAGTGTAGGCCAAGGAAAGAGGTGACCGTCAGTAGAACAATGAAGAGAGCACCGCCTACGCTCACCAGCTAGGAAAACTGCTAAGCAGTGGAATGCTCGGACCAAACAGTCCGAAAGCCTGTGATACCTGACCAGTAACGGTCACTGGTGGCCAGTAGTTACCAGTAGCAACGCATCGCATACACGGGGGCACGTAAGGAAGTCTCAGCCTACACCCGAGTATACTGAACTCTCAATGCCAGGAGTGACAATACCTCTCTGTTGTCAAAACAAAGAGCGAGTTGAGGCCAATATCGTGCCATAGCACAAAGGCTTGCTAAGAAGGATCATTTTAGTAGGTTTGCAAGAAAAGACGACTTACTTTGTTATAAGTTTGTCAAACAGAAGGGATGGATTTGTAGTAGGGTAACGACTTCGTCGAAGTCTGCAGCTTCGGCTCCAAATTCCCATTTTCTCCATGGGCTCGCCTTGCAGCTTTTGCATCAGCTCTGGTCCTCAGCGTTCTGGTGACTGAAATGCAGAAACATATAAAATATTTTGAGACAGTAAAGATGGGATTATCTTGATTTCACCGTTGCTCTTGTAAAATGTAAACAAACAAACAAACAAACAGACACCCTGAAGCGGACTGATTTTTCTTTAAATACCAAATTAGAAGTCCTTGTCATGACCACTGCATTCCTCTTATTTATCGTTCTGCACGTTTAAACTATCCACTTAAAAGCGTGACCTGTAGAGAAACTTTTTCATAGACTGAAAGCTAGTCTGACGAAAACAGATGTGCAACTTTTGTTCCACGCAGGAGGGAAGTTTACTCCAGTTACTTCTTTTTTGGAAAAGCGAAAACAATCAACACCTTTCTCCAAGGTGTTTTCAGTCCATTTATGTAAAACTCTATCTAACTGTTCAAAAAAACTATTACATTGTAAGTCTCTTCCTAAGGCGTATATGTTTTATTACCCTGTTTAAGCATGCAGCACTTTCATTTCCTGCATTATGATCTAACAGCTCAAGGAGATAAGAACCGTTTCAAGAGAGAGACCCAAATACCAGATAACTCCAACCCACTGCTTTTCAGAAAAAAAACTCTGCCCATTGTTTACCATACAGCATCCTTTGGCACAGGTTTGTTGCTTGCACTCTCATTAAAATAGCCAAGAGCACAAGGGGAAGGTAAGAGCTACACCACTGTGGTAGTAGGATCACAGCTAAGATTTAATTTGCTGATTGCCAACTATAAAACTAAGTTTGAGCTTACTCAATAACAATTTACTTTGCACAATGAGAATTTGAATTACAGCACGTGAAATGCTGTATTTCAGGCCCCTTGTCCCCGTTTGGCCCACAGCTGCTAGGACACTGCCTGCAACTAAGGGATTTTTCCAGTCATCAGCAAGTGGCGTCACTGCACCAGGCGTGCCTGTTAACTTAGCATTGCACTTTGGTTTCAAGTCAAACTGCTCAACTTCAGTGAAAGCTTCCAAACATCAGTGGCTCTGTGCATCTCCTCACTGAACTACTCGTTAACTTACGCATACTGTAACACTGTAGTATTCCCTCCTATTTGCAAGAGCAATTTTCAATTATTTTGTGTCCTGCAGACTCCAGAAAATCCACGTAATAGACAAACCTGAGGTAAGGAACAGATTCCTTTGTGCCTACGAACAAGCTGGAATTCACACTGCTCTCTCCCCAAGCCTTCAAGGAATTCATAAAATAGCCTCCTATTTGCACCTACCTCTCTTCACAGAAAAGTCACTGATGAGTGAACGAGCTGACGGGTTCAGAAGGTTTTGGGGCCAAATGAAATAGATGGAGTGACCAAGTGCCATCCTCTTCAGTAACCAGCAGAAATAGGTATCCTAGGGAGTTACAGCCACTTAGCTGCATTAGATTCTCTTTATCAGTCTGATTTCGGCTTTGTCAACTGCCTATATTAAGAAAGAGGACAGAGGAGAGAAGGGAGAAAAGAATTCTTGGATTAGACCCATCGAGAATGGCAAATTTCACCAGGTTTATAAGCCAGTGCTCCATGGTATGCAAAGAAAAGCCTGTGGACCACGCGGAGGATCCAGATCCCAAGTCTGTTGCGTACCGTATGTACACAGGTCTGGATGTACACACATTTCCTAACTTGCTCATCTTGAACGCTCAAAAGTATGAGCAATAGCTCAGTGACCAAAGTCAAAAAGATACCTCAAAGGGGTTGGGAAAAAAAACACATGGTTTTAGAAAAGCAGAAGACTCACTGAGAAGAGGGATTCTAGTTTTAAGGTACCGGTACTGACATCAGCATGCTCATAGTCCTCTGCTGATTTTAGCTGGAGGTTTATCAGGACTCAACTCACTGGACTTTCACTCTTGCTTTTCAATCTATACATTGAACAGAGACTGAACATAGAGAAATACAATACCTTGAAAAGTGTCCTCTATTGACATTTTCACTCAATATTGCCACGCTTTCCTCAAAGCTAGAGTCTGAATGTGGCAGGATGCTTTTTCTCATTGATCTTAAGCAGTGTCCATTGAAACATTCAAGACTGCCAGAAGAATAATCCTATGAAAAGAAGGAATTATGGATTTATTTATGTGAACCACATAGATTTAGATAAAGAAATTCTGCCTCGCGCAGGTTTAGTTAGCTCTCCTGACTTGGTAGTGGGAGAATGGCAGGTAGAACCACTGAACCATGGAACCACTGCTGTGCTCAAGAAAAACCCTGAAAAAAAAAAAAAAAAGAAAAAAAAAAACAGCTTTCAAAACTAAACATTTTCTTGTGAATAACAATATATTCTTTGGATAAGCAAAACCTTTCACAAAAACTTAGTGTTTCATGAAACAAACAAACAAACAAAAAAAAAAACACTTTAATTTCAATTGGTCAGAGGAACAGTCAAGCCTGACGTTATACATCCTAGAATTAAAATCTAGTTAGAGTTTTTCTCCCATCTCCATACGTTGCCAAATATGTTTATTAGGAGCTCTCTCCAGAAAAGAGCAAGGCTCGTTATATCAAAGCTTAGAACCCTTCTTAATTGCTGTTGACCTTCGTCATATTGCTGCTCCTACAAGGATGAGTACTATCGTTTTTACTACAGGAGGGAAGTTGTGAAAACCTGGGGGGGGCTTGTTCTGCTTACAAAATGAAGTTTCATTGAGAGTATATCAAACTAAATTTTGCTCTGAAGTCAGAAAATAGACAAGATTCTTCTTCTACTCCTCGGCAACCACTTTACTAAGAGCTTAGTTAGTGCTTGCTCAAGATAATGGCAAAGGCATGAAGAAGACTGTCAGAGGAGGGCACTGGTAAGGGCACGTGGAAGAGCGCCTTTCTTCCTCCTGTTCTCTGTGCTGATGGAAAGGGGCCTCACGAGATGCTTGCCCTAGCACGTGTTTGAATCCGAGCACCTGAAACAACTCTTGAAGACATTTTTTGTTTCCCAGATCCAGCAGAGATGTAACAAGATCTAAAGCGTGACGAGAGCCAGCCTGGTCTGTCACAGAGATGTTTAACGTTTTTCCTCTGGGAGGCGTAAGAAAGAAATCAGAATAGAAAGCCTTACAACTTATTGTTTATAAGACAGCGGTCGTCGCCTAAACTTCATAAAACTTTACTGCCTCTTAGGATTTTCAAATGCATTTATTTGCACACCATGCTCCCCAGGCTGAAATGCAACGCAAGGAGCTGCCAGCTGACCCGAGCACATCGGTCAGCTCTGACTGCCTCGGTTTGAGCTCTGGCCAAAGGCACGCGGGGACCAGGACAGTTCAGGCGGTGCGCAGGGTGGGCTGCCTGGGCAGCCCCGCACACGCAGCCCAGTTCTGGAAGCAAGCCCCCAGACAAAACGCCATTCCCTGACACAAATGGAGTGCGACTCCAGTCCACAAAGTATGAGGGGAATGGAGAAAGAAACCAGCTCCGATGTCATTCTTGAAAGTGGCCCCGAGCTTATCTGAGGAAAGCTAAACTCCAGACTGAAAGAAGAACAAACCCTTAGGGAATGCCAGTATTGATAGCAGGGGGAAAAAAAGTGCAGTAACTCGGGAAATCTTTGTACATATAGTTATGCATTTGTTTGTTGACATCTCTCCAACAAGCACAGTGCCATGGACTTGTGTTATTCTTTATCGGCTCTTCTTTTATCTTCACCTTGTCTCAAACGAGGGCACAGCCAAAGCAGGAACAATGGACGTTGCTAACTGACCATCCTCCACTCCTACAAAGGCATCCCAACTCAGTGAGACAGCAGATATTGAGAAGCACTACGTTAACTGCAGCAAGCTGCCAGCAGAGCAGGAGAACTAGCTCATATCAACCGTACAAGGGTGAAAAAAATCACGCAAGAAGTGAAATCCAGTAGAAGCAAGTGGCTAAACCAGAACAACAAGGAAACTGGAGGAAGGAATTCTGTGAACTGTTTTGTATTTTGAAACTTACTTTCCTGCTACTATGAGAAGCGATCAACAATTGCTTCTAAAAAGTTAGCTGTTGGGTGTCTCTAAGGATGTAAGCGGATGCTCAAGTGCCAGCCAAACAGATAAGTGTGTTTAGCCTACGAGGCTGGGAGCTCTGGTGCCGAGTCCCTGCACAGGTGACTTAGGAAGGCTCAGCACGGAAAAGGGCCACTTTCCACTTTGCCCGAACCAAAAGGGAACTCTGGAGCACACAGGTGTCAAGCACAGGTCACAATAAAACCCCCTCGTTCGGCCTGAGGAATTACACTGGGGTTGTAAAGCTAGAGAGGCACAGCCTCCACAGGGACAGCAGCCGCTTACGGTCTGCCACGGGACTCCTTGGGACTGGAAATCTGGGAGAAGATAAAGCCATCAGATTCCAGTTTACCTTAGACTTTCTGCTGTATGCTCCTTAATCTAGATGGAGGAAATATGCCTGGAGATATGCCAGGAGATAAACGGCTTGCTGATATCGGGGAAACTGCAAAAGCTGCTACTGCCAAGTCTTTGTGCATCAGAAAGTAAGGGAAGAGACATTAGGACTTGAACACGCAGCTAGGGGCAGGATCATCATCTCTGTCATCTAGGGCACTTCTACATGTCTCCGCAATTTGAGTGCTTCAGCAAAGCCTGGCAGTCCTACAAATGAAACAAGAATGGCTCTGTGCCTCGAAGCATGGGAAAGTTCTGCAACGAGGGGAAAAGCACAAAGAAAGAAACCAAAACAAACAAACAAAAACTTACAACCCATTTCATAATAAGGATTCTGCTTTCACTTCAGGGAAAATTTTACATTTAACTTCCTCATTCCTGTTCCCACAATGAAAGCGGGCCAGCTGTTTTCTCTGCCTAACTTTGTATAGCCTTCCTTCATGTGCCACAGGCAGCTCAAGTCCTTGCAGGCTTTGACAACCAGTTCTCAGGTACACTGCAAAAGCAAAGTCGAGATCTTTAAGCAGCCTCCAGTGCCTGTTTGCAAAGAGAAGCCACCCCAAGGACTTCTTCCTTCTTAGTTCAGTAGTCTTGAAAAGAGGAGGGGAAGAGAAAAGCAAAACAAACAAAACAAATCCACAACCTGAATCCAAACAACCGAGAATCCTGAGCTCAGCTGCACGGAGACCCAGGGCACTAAAAGCATCCCTTGGAGGCAGGGCTCTCCCCAAGAGCTGTGAGCCGGATCCGCTCTGCTTTGCCATGCCATGGCTATGCGGGACGCCCCGCTGCACGGAGCCTGCCTTGGGAAGAGCAGAGCTTTAGCTCCGGCGAGCTGCGCTTAAAGCAGCCAACTCCTCCAAGTGATGCTGATCGGGGATGGAAGCAGCAAGACGGAGCTGGAAACGGTGTGGAATACTAGACGGCCTCTGCAGCCACGCAAGTTGCCCCTCAGAACAAAGCAGGGTTTTCCCCCAAACCATCAAAACCTTAAGGAAAGCTGTAACCAGATGAAGTCCCCCAAGGAAGCGTTTTTACTTAAACACTGATTCTTAACCCTGGTTCTTAGCGTTGCTCTCGCCCTGCACCTCTGCGGTTCCCTCCGCCTCCTTCTCATCACCTTTTTCCTCCCCTCCCTCTCCTTTCCTCCCTCCCTCCCTCCGTGCCTCAGCTCTCCTGCCACCGCCCCGCTCCCCGCCCTTAGGCTTAGGCCCTCCTCAGCCTTGTGCTCTGCCCCCCTTTAAGGGGGAGGGGGGGGGGAGGGGAATGCTGTGGCTTTGGTCGGTTTTCTAAATGTATTTGTCTTTTTTCATTTTATTTGGGATATTTATTTATTTATTTATTGAGGAAAGGGCGTCCCAGCCGCGTCCCTCACGGCAACCTCCCCCGGGCACGGCGGGGCCGGCCGAGGCCCGGTACCGGCCGGCGGGGCCGGCCCGGGCCGCCTGAGCCCAAGCCGGCTGCTACTGGGAAGGGAGGCGCCAGAAAGGGGGAGCTGGAAGCGGAGCTAAAGCCCCCGGGGAAAAGTTCCCGGCCCGGTTTGGGTTGCTGGAGGTGAAGCTGCAAGGGGGATTGAAAAGAAAATCTGTTTTATTGCAGAGGCTGTTTATTCTATGGCTCCCCAGGAACGGCAAAGACGCTGGTTGTTCGTGCTCTTGCTAACGAATGTAGCCGAGGTGACAGGAAAATACCGTTTTTTATGAGAAAAGCTTCAGACTGCCTGGGACAATGGGTGGGGGAATCAGAACGTCAGCTTCGCTCGTTATTTGAACAGGTAAGGTTGAAATGTGCAATGTATTCTGTCAGAGTTGAAACCATCATTTTTATGGTCAACATTTTTAAGTAGAACTTGCTCTTTTTTTTTTTTTTTTTTTTTTTTTTTTTGTTACTTTGGATCAGGGGCTTGAAACTGAGTTGTGTGGGGAAGGAACAAAACGAGAAAACTTTGCAAAGCAAGAGATTACCTCCCACCAAAACAGCCACTGAAAGTCTGCAGGAGGCAAGAGATGATGGCTTTGGATGAGAGGGAAACAGATACAGGCTGGAAGCATGGTTATTTAAACTCATAAAGGAAGCTTGCTTCCCGAACCTGTAATTGAATTAAGTTCTGACTCGTGGTTTGTTTGTTTTTTTGTTTGTTTGTTTGTTTATTTGTTTGTTTGTTTTTTATGGTAGCCAAAAGCTGTAGTAAGTACTGGTATGATTTGTTTCGTGTCGCCCAGTAACAGTGGGTTGCCACAGACTGCCATCTTCTGTTAGTCATGCCAGATAGTCCATTAGCTCTATAAGTAGAGGTCCCAGATGCTAAAGTGAAAAATCGAGTTTAGGTGACATTCCAACCATAATGTTTTTGTGCA
Source organism: Cygnus olor (assembly GCF_009769625.2). Classification (NCBI taxonomy): domain Eukaryota; kingdom Metazoa; phylum Chordata; class Aves; order Anseriformes; family Anatidae; genus Cygnus; species Cygnus olor. The sequence goes on from NW_024429179.1 coordinate 63,255, forward strand.
TTTTTTCTTCAAATACTGCTGTTTTACTCTGTGTTTTCATTCTGGGCCTATCAGATGCGACCTTCAGTTATTTTCTTTGATGAGGTAGATGGCCTCGCTCCTGGGCAGTGCAGTAAACAAGACCAATTCATAGGCAGTACATTTTTGCACCTACCTAAAATCTGCTTGATCTTTGGGGAATAAAAAAGAGGATAATGACCTGCTTAATTTCCTGTGAACACATTAATTTATCCTGAAAACTCGTAACTCATTGCCACTAAATTTCAGGTGCTTTTAAATGATAGTTGAAAACAATACACTAAGCCTGATATCAGCACGTGGTCTGTGTTAACTTACCTATTTTTTTATGTCTTAAAATGAATCTTGTCCTTAAAAAGCTTGTCCTTTTTGACTACTCATGGAAGAAAGTCATGTGGAATGTAACAAAATTTACTGAACTGGTAAGTCTAAATTATGTTTTTCTGTTAGTTCCATTGTCTCAACACTTCTGACACTTCTGGATGGCATAGACAACAGAGGGGAGATTGTGGTAGTCGGAGCCACCAACAGACTAGATTCTACAGATCCTGCTTTACGGAGACCAGGACGCTTTGACAGAGAGTTCCTCTTCAACTTGCCAAATAAAGAGGTGAGAACTTAAATTCAACGTTAATGCTAACGTGGCAAAGTCCAACTTTATAGAAAAAAAAATTTACAACGTGAGCAAAAGAGTGATATGTGGAGACACTGTGTCGTACCGTGGAGGGCAAATCTGGTACTGAATATATATGGTCAAGATGGTACCGCCAAGTAGTTAGTTCTATAATCAAATCTTTGATTTCCGAAGTTGTTCCCGTTTGCTTAATTATTTAATCCACGTGGGCGCTTTCATCTTGACACTGTGTTCTTGGTCTCAATACTTCCTTTATGAATGGATAGGGGACGTATTTGCATTTGATTGTTCCCCGGATCAGTGGTAGTAGTTTGAGTCATAATTATTTTCTTCTTTATGGTAATTGTAGCAGCTTGAAACATAGCGCTAGAAGTGCTTTCTGCGAATTTACTGACTGAAAAGCAAATTTGATGAACTAATGAGACTGTCACAATGAAAGTTTGCTCAATTTTAGAGAAGTTTTTTGGAGAAAAAAGATCTGTTTCTGGATAAATTTTTCATTACAGCATTTTCCTCTGGGTCATTAGGTCTCATATTTTGGAAACTTATTATAGAAGGTATAAATGCCTTTTCTTTCATTGCAGGTTCCTATCAAAAGTTCAGTGTAACAAACTAAGAAATACTGGATTTCCTGGTTGAAAATGCAGAGTGTATATTACGTAACTGTACAATACTTGAAAGTTTAGCAAATAAGAAAAATGTATTAATATATGAGGGGTTTTGAGGGAAGATTGTTTTTTGTTTGTTTGATTTTTGGTTTGTTTGTTTTTGTGGGTGTTTTCAAGGAAAACTTAGGACAAGCTAAAATGCGATGATTTTGTTTCCAGGCTAGAAAAGAAATTTTCAAGATTCATACTCGTGACCGGATCCCTAAGCCACCGGACCTGTTGCTTGATGAGCTAGCTGAGAAATGCATTGGTGAGACTGAAAACAAAATGGATTAATGCTTGTGACTAAGTTCTAAAGAATCTTAGCTTGTGGCAGGCAGTACCCAAGCTCTTGTGCCTTGCTGCACAACTAGTCCATGAGTCAGCTGGCACGCCTTCGTAGCCATCAGAGTTAGATGCTTTCATCTATTTACTTTTTGTTGTCGTTCTTCTTGTTGTCTGAGAACATTGAATGGTTTTGGGGCATCTTCCTCAAGAGTATAGTTTTGATGAGGAGTCTGCTTTGGCTTAATAAGCACAGGATATCAGGCAGCGAGCAGCATAACAAAACTTCCCTGCAGGGCGGTAGCACTTTCAAGTCCCTGTTAACCTGTTTAGTTTTGGCATTACAAATTCTTTAAATGTTGCCTATTGTAAACGTGGGCCTTGACTAATGTAACATCTGATTTTTGTTTATTAAGGTAATGTGGTGCAGATATAAAATCCTTATGTGCTGAAGCTGCGCTGTGCTCTCTGTGTCGACGCTATCCTCCGATCTACGCAAGTGGGGAGAAATTGCGACTAGACGTTAATTCCATGAAAATAAAAGCAAAGGCTTTTTTGATGGCTGTGAAGAAGGTTGTTCCAGCTTCAAACAGGATTGTGGCTTCACCTGGACAAGCACTATCACCCATTTTTAAGCCGCTTTTTGAAAATTCAGTAGCGAATATTTTACAAGCCGCGCAGAAGACATTTCCGCATGCAGAGCTTGCGCTAAAGAAGGACCGACAGCAAGGTATAACCGTAGCATCCACTTCTTTAAAATTCTGCCAGAGCAAAAACTTGTGGTTTGTGCAATCAGCATACAGAAACGTTTCAGACATAATGATGGTAGAATTTTATTATTTGCATGTGCGTGTGTTTATTTTGGGAATATCTGGAATATAATGCATAGGTTTTATTCTGGATTCTAAACTGAAATGCCAAATGGAAGCTCTGAATGACTCAGCACCCGGTAGAGGACTATGCGTTCTCTGCTAAAGCATCCTGCTTCTGACAGTAGCTAAGACAATCAGCACTTGTAGAGGTTGACTGAAGGTTTGAAGTGTAAGGCACCTCTTTTCCTTTAAAAATAAAAACTCAGCTACTTGGAGGGGAAGCATTTTTAGGTTGGTGTTTTTAATTCCTTTCTGAAGAACATCGGGACCAGGATACAAGTATAACTGGTTTAAGCTAAATATTGTTTTAGCTATCATGATTTTTCACCAGTCTCCTAATTTAAATGATTGTGGAAGCAGAGGGGCTAGGGGATTGGTAATTGCGCTCCCCCTCTGCTGTCTGCCTTCTATCTTCTCCTTCAGTTATCTTTAAGGAGCCTTACGTGAAAGACGCATTGGTCTCTCTGCCAGGTCTCAGTAGTCGTAGAGGAATGGAATTCTGTGACCAGCACATCCTTAATCCCCATGCTTTCATTGTGGGAACCTCCTCCAGAAAGAAAGGGTCTTGTTTTATAGCTATTTAGCAGCTCCAGAAATTGTTCCTAATCCTTTATTCTAAGGGGGAAAAAAAATCACCAACAGAGTAGCGTACCTTATACATACACGTCAATGGGACCTAAGACAGCTTTACAGAGACTTGTGCCATCTCCTTAGATCTGTGGTGGGATGAACTCTAGGAAATAGCATTCGGTGTATGCCCTCAAATGAAGCAAGGGTTTTGGCACTGATTTAGAAGCTGTATTAATGCAAGAGAAAGGGGCACAGGCTATTCAGGAAAGTTAACAAACCTCTTTTGTCTTTCAGACAATTTAGATCCTATTTACAAGATGATATACTTGACAGTGATGACGACGCATCCTCAATCTCTGGAGATGAACTACCAGATAAAATGCCTGACAGACCCGAGGAAAAATTCCTCTGTTTCTGCAGGTAAAGAAAGATGGGTCCCCATTATGTTACATTCTTAGGACTGCTGAGTCTTTGTAAACAGTTTCAGCTGTTAAAAGTGTGAGGGTTGGTAGATGAAGGGGGAACATGAAGTTTGTGTGTTGAAGGGGTGCTCGGTATTCTCAAGAAGAAAGTGTGAAGGGACTAAAGTTCTAATGAAGTAAGTTGCTCTAAATGATCAAAGGGAAGAGCCCAGGCTTCTCTTCCTGAGCCAAAGTGATCCGCAGACTACTAGAACATGTCTACTTAATCCATGGCATTCTTTGAAAGACTCAAGACCACATAAACGTGCTGTCTGTCCTTTTAGCTAAAAATAGCCAACTTTCTGGATTTGTGTTGCCACCTTTTGCCCTTCTGTTTTCCAGGACTGCTAAACGAGTAGTGAATTCTGTAGCAGAAAGAAAACTGAGAAATGGCTTGTTAAAACGCCTTGAGAAAAATTCAAACGGTGTTTTTATTTGTTACCATTAAGCCACCAAATTGTGTTATCTTTTGGTATTTTAATGTGGAAGTCACGTAAGCCCACGGTTGGAAAGTTAGATTGTGTTGTCACAGTCAGGTCAGTTATTTTTCTCACTTTCTGTTGCTGTGCTGTCCAGAAAATGTTGTCCTTTTGAGCAAAGTTGACTCTCTAGCATCTTTGATTTAAGCCAGTAAGGGTACAGCCTTATTGTAGTGGGAAAAAAAGCAAATGCTTCTCGCAAATATATTTCCTAGTAGGAAAGCAAGATTGCCAGGCTATTAATTCGCAATCTTGGTTTAGTAACGACTAGGAAACATAAGGGAAGAAGATGAAACAATTAGAATGACTGAATAAATTAGCTGGAAATCTTACATGTGTTTAATGTACCGCTGTCATTTAAGCAGTCCAGTTGTGTGCTGCTTTAGATATGGCCCATGTGGTTCAGCGCCCACATCCATTTTTTTCTAGAAAAGCTGTTCTGCTCCTTTCTTGCTACCTTCTCCAGTAACTAGGGCCACATTTCGGCTAAACTTGACAGATGTAGAGATCTCTCAGGTACTTAAACTTGAGACCTTCTGAAGGCTGGTGTATATGGGAAGTGATGAGATCCAGATTGGTGTGTGCTGAGAAAGTTGCTGTGCTCCCCCATATCAGGTAGCAGATCAGGTGTCGTCTATGTATTTGGTTAGACAGTCCATGTGTACACTTGAGGAGTCATTACTTAGCCCAGCCAAACGAATAGCAGACATGATAGAGATGGACAGGATTTCTTAGGGGGAGGTATGGCACAAGATTGTAAGAAAATGGGCTTTAATAGTCTTCCTGATCACAGAACAGCTTATTATTTGCTGGAAAATGGAGATTATTTGGGGGGCGGGGGGGGTGGGGGGGAGTATATAGGAAAAGTACTTGGAACATCCGTGTGTCTATTCAGCACCTCATTTCTAAACTTGTTTTCTTATGACTCTTGTTCTAGGAGTGCTTACTACAAACCGCCATCATGTCAGCCCCATCTGCTAATAGTAGGAAAAGCGGGATATGGCCAGGTTTCTTATTTGGCACCCGCGGTGTTGCATGCTTTGGAGAAGTTTCCCGTTCACACCCTGGACCTATCCCTTCTGTTTACAAACATTGCACCGCCAGAAGAAATATGCGGAGAGGTATCTTTTTTCTTTTTATTCTCATAGGATTCATTGACTGTATGTAAAGGATCAATTGAGTTGCAAGTAAGGTAAGCAAAATTCATTGGTAATGGAGGTGGCCTTGTTTTCATGTGCTGTTATGTTTGCTTCTGTCTGAAAATCCACTTTTCTTTTAGAGAAAACCATAAACATTATGGATGTTGTACACATCCACATTTTCGATACCAAATTTTACAGTGAGGATGTTGCTAGCAGCTCAGGAGGCTGGGAGGTGCTGTTAATAGACCTCTCTTTGTGGAAAGAAATGCTGCTCTCAGTGGGATCCAGAAAGTAGTTCTCATTGCCTTACAAGACTGTGTGCTCCCAGTAGATGGCTCTGTATCAGACCGCATGTCGTGTACTTTTTGTAGCCTTCAGCCTTGTTTTTTATTCTATCTGTAAGGCAGCTAAGGTCTGGGGCTTCTGTTTGTTTTGTTTTTACATGTACATATACAACTTGTGCTGTTGCAGTATGTGCAATCAAAGCATTAAAATTCACAAAACGCTTCATTTACAAACTGATGTGGTTTTAACTCGAAAAAATAAACATAAGCAGATTTGGTGTTTTTACATTTAGGCAGGAAATCCTTTTTGTTGTTTGGCATCACCATCTTAAAATATTTTTACCTTTAGTAAAAACATTTGTGAGCCGTACAAGTAAGGACAGACCCGTTACATGACTGGATAGTTACGTCTTAACAGGCTACTCTACGTGTTTTAGTTTTCTTATCCAAGCATTCCTTTTCACTAGGTGATCCGAAATGCTCAGAAGACAGCACCAGCATAATTTGTGCAAAATATGCAGTGCTTGAAATGTAAATGAGAAAAAGATATTTTTACTGAAGAGATTTCTTCTGACAGTCTGTCATTTCATGCTGTACTGGGTAAACTGCTAATAATGCAATTTAGTAGAGAATTGAAACGCTTTAATAAAAAAATCAGCTTCTTTCTTCATATGAGCCAAAGCTTTCTAAGCTGGAAAGCCGAGATCCAATTTCTGCTTAAGGAACTTTGAAATCAATTTTTAGTTGTATTCCTAAACAAGCTGCAGTAAAAGTACATGCATAACTTGGTTGACTTCTGAGCGTTTACATTAAAGGAAGGTGTTCAAAACAGGAACAAGCTGTTCTCATTCTGATTATTTTGTCTCAGTTACTGGGGGAGAAAATGGGTCTTACCTAGGTGTGTTTATTGTCAAGTGCTTTGAAAGTGCTTAAGTTTCCGCAGAAGTTTTTGTGCTGGTTCTAAATTCCTTCTAAAATAAGTATTGAAATTCCTTACCTACCTTTTGATACTAGAAATTGAATAATGGAGGAAACCCAAGAAGTACTAGCTACTTCAGACACCTTCTTTTGGTACAGAAATAAAAACGCAGCAAAAAGCCCTCACTTGTCTACTGAAGCCTTTCTCTTCCCTCTATAGCCATAAAGGTTCTAACTAAAGGGCAGCAAGGCAAGTAAATACAAAGTAAGCGGTCTTGGATGTGGCGAATGCCATGACTTCATCAGTGTATCGTACAATCCTTTCATTGAGATGTAATTCTGCAGGTGTTTCTTAAAGGTGATATTTGAACTTGCCAGGCTAAGCTGTGAAAATCTAGCCTTTTAAGGCCAAGAAGATAACTTCAGTTTGTCTTCTTCAGGTTATTACTAATTTTAACAGGTACTCATCTTTTTGGAATAGAATATGGTTTTTTTGTGGCCTTAAATCTGAAATGTTTTTTTCTCCTTCTGCTTTAGATCCAAAAATGATTTCTTAAGGAATTTGGAGAAGTTTACGAGTAAGGAGGACAGAGCAAGAATTTTTGAGGACCTAATTCTAAATCGAACTGCTAAGCCTCCGGTAAAGAAAGCAGGTGAGGATATAAGAAATACATCTAAAACCTTCCTAACTGTAAGTTACTAGCTATTTGGTATTTCCTTTGCTGGTCATTTTCTATCGGTAATTTTTCATATGCTTGCATGTGAGTACTGTGAATTGGCTAATTTTTCCTGATTAATTGAAGTTCGCCGGACATTGCAAGTCCTGCCTGTAGCGTCACCAGCTGAGCCTCAAGAGCCGACAGAGGAAGAAGTAGGACTGCTGGAGGAGGAAGTGGAGGATACGTTGCGTGAACTTAGAATTTTCTTAAGGGAGGTTACTCAGAGACTTGCCACTGACAGACGTTTCATGGAATTTACAAAGCCCGTTGACCCACAGAAGGTAAGCGGGTGTTGATCTGTGCGTACCATCTTATCTGTGTGTATTTGTAATTTCTCAGTGTTTGTATCACAGAATCACAGAATCGTCTAGGTTGGAAGAGACCTCCAGGATCATCCAGTCCAACCTCTTACCTAATACTAACAAGTCCTCCGCTAAACCATATCACTAAGCTCAACATCTAAACGTCTCTTAAGGACCTCCAGGGATGGTGACTCAACCACTTGCCTGGGCAGCCTACTCCAATGCCTAACAACCCTTTCAGTAAAGAAGTTCTTCCTAATATCCAACCTAAACCTCCCCTGGCACAACTTTAGCCCATTCCCCCTTGTCCTGTCCCCAGGCACATGGGAGAACAGACCAACCCCCACCTCGCTACAGCCTCCTTTAAGGTACCTGTAGAGAGCGATAAGGTCGCCCCTGAGCCTCCTCTTCTCCAGGCTGAACAATCCCAGCTCCCTCAGCCGCTCCTCATAAGACTTGTTCTCCAGGCCCCTCACCAGCCTCGTCGCCCTTCTCTGGACTCTCTCGAGCACCTCGACGTCCTTCTTGTAGCAAGGGGCCCAAAACTGAACACAGTACTCGAGGTGCGGCCTCACCAGAGCCTAGTACAGGGGGACAATCACTTCCCTAGCCCTGCTGGCCACGCTGCTTCTTATACAAGCCAGGATGCTGTTGGCCTTCTTGGCCACCTGAGCACACTGCTGGCTCATATTCAGCCGACTATCAACCAGTACTCCCAGGTCCTTCTCGGCCAGGCAGCTTTCCAACCACTCATCTCCCAGCCTGTAGCGCTGCTTGGGGTTGTTACGCCCCAGGTGCAGGACCCGGCACTTGGCCTTGTTGAACTTCATACAGTTGACCTCAGCCCATCGGTCCAGCCTATCCAGATCCTCCTGCAGAGCCTTCCTACCCTCGAGCAGATCGACACACGCACCTAACTTGGTGTCGTCTGCAAACTTACTGAGGGTGCACTCAATCCCCTCATCCAGATCATCGATAAGGATATCGAAGAGGACTGGCCCCTGGGGGACTCCACTAGTGACCGGCCTCCAACTGGATTTGACTCCATTCACCACAACTCTTTGGGCCCGGCTATCAAGCCAGTTTTTAACCCAACGAAGCGTACGCCAGTCCAAGCCACGAGCAGCCAGTTTTCTGAGGAGAATGTTGTGGGAAACGGTGTCAAAAGCCGTACTGAAGTCAAGGTAGACCACATCCACAGCCTTTCCCTCCTCCACTAAGCGTGTCACTTTGTCATAGAAGGAGATCAGGTTTGTCAAGCAGGACCTACCCTTCATAAACCCGTGCTGACTGAGCCTGATCGCCTGGTTGCCCTGTAAGTGGTAGGGTTTGTATTTCTCAGCATTTTGGGGAAGGAAGGTTTAACTTTGTTTTTAGGACTGCACTGTTGTGATTTTGCAAGAAGCAGGCAGGGCTTTTACTTCTGCTGGCTCTCCAATATCTGTGATCGGATTATTCGCTGAAAGCCCTGGTCAGACCAAATGCCAACACAGTTTGCTCATGAAAAGGCTTTGATATGTAGGCATGTTAGAGCACTGAAAAGCACAGAGATCTTTCTTTGTAATTACAAACAGTATTTACAGGACTATTTTACTGAAGTCTGAAGCTCTGTATTGGACTGTCAGTTTCCGTGGGAACAGGAGGAGAAGCAGCAGTTTGTAAAAGAAGTTTTGAGATTCTGTTCTCTGTTTCATCTGGAACTCCTCAATATGAGATCAGCCTTAAGTGCTGTGTGTTTTCTTTTTCCTCCCATTTGCTGCTTAGGTCCCTTCTTCTCCTTTCATGTATTCAAAAAGTCTAAACTAGGGGCATATACTTCAAAGACAGATGTAACTGGAATATGCCCGCGTATCAGCAAAGTCCTGTTCGCGTAGGCATCCACTGACTTTTCTTCCCCTTTCCTCCTAGGTTCTTGAGGTGAGAAACATCTAGACAAATACATATGTCCACATGCAAACTAGTCATCAGGCTCCTCTTACGGTCTGAGTAAAGAAATCAGCACCCCTGAGCCCAGTTATCCCATTCTAAAGTAGATGCCTGGAATAGATGCTTCAGAGGTGCAATTCGTGCGCCTTTTTCTCAATGTCAACAACAAAGAGAATGTCGGACGGCTTACTCAGATTTCATCGCTGTGATTTTTCTGAGGCAAAGTGAAATGACTCTCCCACCCTCGGTGTTTGTTCTCTACCATGCACATGCTTCTGACCTCTCTACTTCTTTTTTTCTTCTCGTAGCAGCTGTAACGCCAGTTGAAAGAGCCCTTCCATTTTTGAGAAGTGAAGTGGTTAATTTCAGCATCTTCTGATGCGTCACAAGTATTCGGGGTTTTAAGAAGACATTTATTGAAAGTTTTTCCAAATAAATTTGGTAGACAGCGTAGAAAACCTCTGAACACATCTATTTGATTGGCAGGTACCTGGTTATGCAACAATCATTAAAGAGGCAATGGATCTTTCAACAGTCCTCAGTAAAATTGACTCGCCCCAATACCTAAGTGCAGGAGACTTTCTGAAGGATATTGATCTAATCTGTAACAATGCCTTAGAATACAACCCAGATCAAAGACCTGCAGGTGAGGATGTGCTTTTTATGCCTAGTTTAAAAAATCTGCCAGATGTATAGATGGATAAATGCTGTGTGTGGACAGTAGTCTGAATGGATTAGATGATTTTGGATATCCACAGAGAACATTTCTTACCGGGTTGTAAATATTTTAGCATTTTGCTACTTGGGCATGGAATTGGGATCTGTGTTCACAAGGAACTAGTGCTTTTGTTTTAATAACTAACTTCTATGTTGTTATGCTGAAACTATTCACTGAGATAACCTTTCAGAACCAGCCTATGAAGAGAGCAAATTTTTCTGTGATCCAAATAGTTTCATTGGTTGGTAGACAATATTCAGTGAATGTCTGAACCTACCTTTCATAAACCCATGCTGACTGAGCCTGATCGCCTGGTTGCCCTGCAAGTGCCACATGATGACACTCAAGATAATCTGCTCCATGAGCTTCCCTGGCACTGAGGTCAAACTAAGAGGCCAATAGTTCCCCGGGTCTACCCTCCGGCCCTTCTTGTAGATGGACGTCACATTTTCTAGCTGCCAGTCTACTGGGACCTCCCCTGATAGCCAGGACTTATGATAAAAGATGGAAAGTGGCTTGGCCAGCTCTTCTGCCAGTTCTCTCAGTACCCTCGGGTGGATCCCATCCAGCCCCATCAACTTGCGTACATCTAAGTGCTGTAGCAGGTCGCCAACCATTTCCTTGTGGAAAAAGATGAAGATAAAGAGCAAGCTCTGGATCCAACTCCTGAGTCAAAAAATCCCTTTAATATAAAGTCCTCTCATCAAGGACGTATCAGATATTAAACTGATAAGAATAGATACTGCACTTGATCTTAGCCAAAAGGCCGAGAAGCACATGAGATGGACAGTTTGAGAGACCTGGGCTCCTTTGGCCCTGGGGTATAGAGGCTCCAGGCAGTACAGCAGTACGCAGAGACCGTTTGAGGGGTGGTTTCAGACATGTAGGTGCTTTTCCTCCCAGTAGAAAAGAGCATGAGAAAGAAATGAATATCACAAAATGCAGCTGCAGGCACTGAGACTGAGGTGGAAGAGAAAGGTTTATTGAAGGATGGAGGTCACCCAGAGCCCCTGGCTTTGTGTTTCAGGTATTACTGAGGGCAGATGGAGAGACATCAGTCAAGGCAGGAAGGTGCTCAGGTGAGAACAACGTGGGGAAGCAGTGTGGATACCAAAGTCCTGCAGGGAAACAGTTGTAGACATGGGACAGCATAGGACAGTGTGTGGTGGTTATGGTCAAGTTTTTTTTGCACGGCTGAAAGTCCCCAACAGAGGGAACACCTTTGTCTGCTGATCTCTGACTCTTGTCTTTGTCAATGATGCCTATGAGGAGACAACTCATCCTTACAGCAATAGGGTCTCAATGCCTCCTCATCCCCCTCCAGGAGCTGTCCTCCTGTAGCCTTGTACTTGGCATTGCCCTTACCCACATTGCACTGACCCAGGAAGAGCCCTAAACCCCAATGGAGGGACAGGATCTCCCTTCCCAGAGGCTGGGGTCAGGGCCCAGCTCTTGGACTTCATGGGACACATCAAGGTTTCCTCAGCATCAGGGCCACCTTTACTTGGCCTAGGTCTCCCCATCATCACTGCCTGCACTTTTCTGTTCTAACAAGTCCATGGGGAGGCTTTGTCAGTAATGTCCCTCAGTGGGACTCATTGATGCTGTGAGAGGCTTTGGTGTTTGCATCTGCATTCTCTACTTGAGAAATGTCTTCCATTTCCTCTCAGTGTCTGAGGCTCCTGGGCTCTGCCCAAACCCACTGGGGTGGGGGGGGGGTGGGGGGGGGTGGTGCGGTGGAGGGCAGTAAAATGCCTTGGGCTGGGCCTGTGCTGCTGAGCTGGGATGGCTTGTGGGATGGAGGGAGGGAGCTCCTGGGAAGCGGGCAGCGCTGCAGAGAAACAGCTCTGCCCAGGAGCAGCTCCTCTGCAGGGTGCAGCAGGGCTGGGGGCACTGCCTGCAGCTGGCATGAGGAGAGGAGAGAAGGGGGAGAGAAGTTCAGGTCAGCCTGGGCGGGGAAGGGGAAGGCAGAGGAGAGCTCGCTGGGGAGAAATCTTCCCAGCCACCTCCCCACGGTAAGTCTCTGGGTGCAGGGCAATGCCGCTGCGCGCCCTGCCAGGCTCTCCTGGAGCTGGCACATCCCTCAGCCGATGGGAGCTGTCAGGAGGATGCTCGGTGTTGGAGTTGAAGGGCATGCAGGGCTTGTGTGCTGCAGGGTCAGTGTGCAGGACCCGAGGGCTCCCTTCTCTTGGGGCCAGCTACAGGCTGTGCAGCTGGGGGTGCAGGCTGGGGTACCCAGGGATGTGGTGCAGAGCAGGGTCTCTGCTGTACCCCAGGGGCTGTGTGCTGGGGCAGGGCCTCTGCCACCTGCAGGCTCAGCACTCAGCCTGCCTGGGGAGCTGCCCAGGGGCTGTGGGGAGAAGCTGCGGGTTGAAGGAGCCCCCGGCAGGGCAGGGCAGGGTCCTGCTGCTGCCCAGAGCCTGCTGCCTGAGACAGGCCACTCACAGCCCCACACATCCCCAGGCTGAAGCAGAACTGCAAGGCAAGGTCTACCAGAAGACAATGCACTTTTTAGAATCTGCTTCAGTTTCCTGCCCATGTGCTGAGGCAGAGGGATGGTAATGGAGTAGTAACATCCATATTGGAGACTAAGGCTCCTTGAGCATTGCTACACGTCCGTGAGGCACCTCAGAAAATCCCTTCACAAACCTCACCCTACAGACAGTACCAACATCACCTTTGTTGTTTCTTGAGGAATTATTTGACTTTCTCCTCATGTCCTGCAAACAGGGAGATGTCCCTGGCCAGTGGACTTCTCAGATCACTCTGGGTTCCCTTTTACATGATGCTGTAGACCAGGACTGACTGCTGCAGAGCACACAGTACAGCCCCCCTGCTTTGTTGTGGCACCCTCACTGCACCAACCAGAGGTAAGTCAAGGAGCTGCAGAAAGCTCTTCCTGAAAGGAATGAAGCACAGATTATTGCGTGGGAAGGTGTTCTTTGAGACATGTGATGGCTTTTGGTCAGAGAAGTAATCAAATTTTGCACTGTCATTTCTTCGTTTTGTCAGGCTCCCTTGCTCAGTGTAAATGTGTAACAGCAGCTCCGTCAACGAGTTCCTCCTGCTGGCATTCACAGACACGCGACAGCTACAGCTCCTGCACTTCGGGCTCTTCCTGGGCATCTACCTGGCTGCCCTCCTGGGCAATGGCCTCATCATCACAGCCGTAACCTGTAAGGCCTGGCTGCTCCTGTAGCTTGATGCCAGAGCTGCTGTGTGGCTATGCTCGGACTGCAGGCAGGGACAGGCAGTGGGCACTTGGGTGACACAGCTGGCCTCCAGAACAGCATTTCCCTCCTGAAAGGACCGTGCCTGAAGGCTCACATCTGCTTTCAGAGCTGCTGACATCTCATCCAAATAGTTTCATTGGTTGGTAGACAATATTCAGTGAATGTCTGTAAAATTTCAGATCCTCTCGTTAGGAACAGAGCCTATGTTTTGCAAGACACTGCATATTCTATAGTGATGAAAGAAATGGATGCAGAGTTTGGGTGACTTTGGGAAGAACTTAAAGAATCTTGTGAGAAAAGAGGTATGTGCTTTGATGCTATGTTTTTAAAACTTGTCTCTGCATTTGTAACCGAAAATGCCAGACAAAGATCTTTGCTACCTATTCTTTATTGCAAGGTCTCACCTCTCCAGCGCGTGCTCCATGTAACGGCTCCGAGACGCCACAGCAAAACCCTGCTACTGAATACAACAAAGCGGGTCAAGAGAGTAAGGAAAATGCAAAGATGACAGCGGCACCTGTAGATGCCGGTACACCCCTTTGTAATGGCAAGTTGCATTTCATTCCGTTGCTCATGTCATTCCTACCTTCTCTGTTCTGGTGACATAACAGGTTTCTCTGATGCCTGGCTCTTTATGCCAGAGGCCTTACGTTTTCGAGTTTACTTCAAAATGTGAGAGAGAAATCCAGAGGTCATTCATTCAATATAGTTATGAACTCAAGTTCAAAGAAAGTTGGTTTACAATATAGAAAACTGGCTTTGATGACCCAACTGACATCTAATAGCCCCTAAATTGCTAATTCTTGAGGTAAAAAATGTTGTGCATGGGAGTTTCTGAATAGTCAACTAGTTTTTAATTATGCAAAATGGTATTTTTCCCCCATTCCACCCCTCTCTTCCCCAAATGCTGAAATCTTTGCTACCTCATACCGTGATTGCAGCTGAAGGAGGGAAGTCTAACTAGTGTGAGTGGGAATTTTGCCACGGACTTCCCCATATCCTTTTGCAATACTTTGTAAATACCACGAATGTTGGGCTTTTCTGTTGGGCAAAACCACAAAGTTTGTTTTTTTCACAAAAGGTGAACTGAATAAGGAAGCATACGAGGTATAAGTCTTTACATTTTTTTTCTCCTTTGAATATTCCCTCAAAATTGTCTCTTTAATCAAACTCTTCCAAACACGTATTCAGCTTTTGAAGTCTGCAGCTTGATAACAGACTCGAAGAAGAGCTTATTTCCAAAGGCTTTTCTGATGTTCATCTGTATTAGTTCCCGTAATAAGACAGGAAGTGACTTTATCGAATAACCTCACATTGTATTAATACTTCCCGTCCAAAGTAAGAATCCTCTGCATGTAAAATCTTGAAGGCGGTTGTTCTGTGAATGAAATTATGTAGTTGTGTTGTGTGTTTTTTTTTTTTTTAAATCTAATAGCAAAGTGACCCCATTAACTTTCAACTCTTTTCTCGACATATGTAGGGATACAGACAATGGGACCTCAGTTCCTTTGTTTTCCTTGTCAGTCAAGTAAGATGAAGATAATGGATTTTGAAGAAAGAATTCTTTTGGTAAAGTTTTGTATTACTTTTTATGCTGTCTCTTTGTGGGTGAGTCAGAAAGAAAGCGCAGAAGGAACAAATCTGCAGGTACTGCAGCAAAGAGAAGAAGGAGTTTTCAATTCGATAAAGAGAATGAAGTACCGGAAGATGACCAAAATGGTAGTAGTGAAGAAGAGTTTCTGGAAAAAAATGTTTCTGACATGTATCAAGCTGAAGGTGAGTCCACACAAAATTATTTTGTGGAAGAAAGTGAAGGTGTTCTTCAAGAACAACAGACACATAGCAACGAAATAGCATTTTCTGGGATAGACAGTGAGAGAAGCGGGGGAGATTTTGATATGACTAAACCTGATGCTGAAAAGGAGAGTGCCAAGCTTCCTGGACATTCAGCACTAAGATGGGAAACTCTAAATTCTGAAGAGCAAAATTCAAGTGGTAAGTGAAAAGTCCACCAGGTCATTTAGCACCTTACTCTTGCTGAGGAGGATTACACTATTTATTAGCTCTAGCCTTCAGTTTCACTCTATTTTTTCTGTTACAGCTCTCAAGAATCATCACACGGTTTATTCCGTAATGATGTTGCTCCTGTAATTATGTAAGCCAAGCCCACGTATTTCTGTAGGTGCTGTTTTTTTGATTCTGAAGTCTGTTTTTTCGAATGGTGCCTAACTGAAAGCCAGCAATCACTGACATTCTTTAATTATACGAGGCAGTTTCCAATAATGAGCAGCTTAGGTTAAAAAGCTGCACTTCAAGATGTGTGGCTCCAGAGTAACATGTGGAATAGGAGACTTATGCCGTAATGTTGCAGTGTAAGATGTGTTTCCTAACCTGAATTGGCAACATGACTGTTTTTTTTCCCGCTATTACCCTTTTTTCTAGTGCTTTTTGTTTGATTGGGGGGTGTTTGTTTTTTGTCTCAGTTTCAAATTTTTATGGAGCAGTGACGTTAGCTGGAAAGAAGGGAGAAGCCAAGTGTTTCTCAGTGAAGATGATAACAATTCTGTCTCTGTATTTGTAGGAAGAGATTGTTTTGCAGGTACAGGATACTTCATTGAGACTGTATTCTACATAAACAGAAAACCTGACCGAAGAAATTTGTGTCATTCCAGATTCTTAGACACTTCAACTGACTCCTACTGGACATTCTCAGGTAGGACAGCAACAGATGAGTGTTGAGAACACCGTGGAAGCTTCTACAGAGCCAGACAATGTAGTTATTGTGGATCACTATGAGCTCAAAGTATGTCTAATTCCAACTTTTTTTAATACTCAAATAGGACATATTCTTGTGATCTGTACAACTGCAAATTAAGTCAGTTGTTAAGCAATGCCAGTTAAAACAATTAATTGGAAGGACATATAGATTGTGAAGTAATTCAACCTATAATGCACTGTGACTGTTTAGTTTCCACACCTCGTGTAGATTTCTGTAGGCTACCGTTTGCTTTTGGTCAACTGTAGTTGAGGAGACAGTTTCTTTGCTTAATTTTTAAGGTAAAAGGCCTTGTTGCATTTTAAAATACCGCACTGATGACCTGCTAGTACTATTGGTTATAATTGTTGTTTTAACAATTTTTATGATGGGTTTGAGGGCTTTTATTTGGGGATGTTTATTATGTATTTATTTTTTTTTTTGCATGCTTTGATGTATTAGGAACCTGAAAAAGGATCTTTATTTCTTGCAGTGATGATTTTAAACCTGAAGATAGCAGGTTGACATAAACTAGCTAGCCATGGATAAGCGACTACTTTTCTGAAATTCCTTCAAAATGCAGTATTAGGATTTCCCATCCATACTGTTGCAGTGTAATAAGGGTTTGCCAATCCCTCACGGGAGGAAAGTGGTTATCCTAGGCTCCAGTGGGGGAAATGGATAAGAGTGGCCCTAGGTACGTGAGGAAAAAGGTTCCTTTGCATGAGTTGGAGAGGGCATGAGTAAGGACCATCTTGAGGGGAGAGCAGAATGAGGGAAATTAGAAATTAGAATGAGGAAATTAGAATTTAGGAAAATTGCTAGGAGTCATGGAGGTTGGCCCAAAACAGATTAGGACTGCTGTTTATGTGCTGCATGAATCCTGTGTGGGAAGAATATGACCAGATAAGAATCCTCTTTTGTAAAGGGGCTTGTCAACACTATTTTTGTCACAAGTATATAACAAGAGTTTGAGACTTCTCTCTAGTCACACTCTAATCTCTTTTTAACTAATATGCTTGACCATCTGTAATTTGGGAGATTTCTGCCTGTGCCAGTTTTACACTAATGAGTCAAATTCTCTGGTCTCGTCCTGTAAAAGATGCTTTCCGAGTTGTCAGAACTCAGCAGAAATCTGCATGAGGCATCCATGGTCCAAGTCAGGTGTTCCCAGTATACGTTGGATATTCAGTCTTCTGATTCCAGATCCTTGAACCCATTTGTCTTGGGGTTGCTTGTGCTTGAGAACAGATAAAAGTTGTTATACCTATCAGTCTGCCCTAAAAAGAGAGTGCCTCTTTTTTTAGGCACTGGTCATCTCGATCTCTTCTTCCACAGCTGAGAAGGAGTTAGAACGGACACTCTGTTCCGCCTGTGAAAGAGAGAGGATTCTTTGGATTCAGGGAGGCCGCTCCTGAAAAAATGAGATCTTTTAGCTTGAGCAGGGCTTTACTTGTGTTATCTCAGGGCCTGTGAACTTTTGTAACTTTTAATACTTAAATTAAAAGTAATTAGCTTTCTTGGTTTTCTGTTTCTTCCTTTAGCTTTAACAAACAAATCTCTCCTATTCAGAGGGCACTGTGCAAGTTAGTCAGGAGCGTGCTGTACTGTAGGAAGAGAGAGAACTTAACGGGTAATTATTCAAAGTCTAGAAATTAACTTCTTGAGCTTGTTGTGGCTTTTCAGGAACTGTTTCTAACTCTTTCTAATTGTTGTGAAACCACTGCTGATACAGGTCCATACAGTTTATATCCTACCCTCTATTTTGGATGCATAAGGATGCATCTGAAGCTAGAAGGGGTAATAGGTCATTGTGATGGTGGTAGCACGCTATCTTGCTAAATATTAGTGACTCTGTATGACAGAGTCTTTATTTTTATAGTAATAGAACGTGTTCTTAAGCTTTCATTTGTGCTTGCTGCTAATTTGTCTTTGTTTTTCTTATTAGGAGATTTAGAAAGGAATCGCAGTCTTCCAGTATTACAAGTAATGGGGTCTTCAACATGATTTCTACTCTCCAAGGCACCCAAGTTTCAAGGCAGTGAAAAATAAGAAAAAAACATCATCCCAGGGTACCCAAGCACATAACCAGAGAACACAAGCTCCCCGTTTGAGCACTCAAAGCTCATCCAAGTACCTTCCTAGAGCAAAGCACTCAAGCATCTCCCCAGAGAAAGCAAGCAGCTTTACGGATCACACAAAGCACTCAGTGGAGCACTCATGTATCAGTCCAGGGCACCCCAGCACCTCCAGGGAAAAGAAGGCACCACCCTGGAGCACCCAAGCAGCTCCCTGCAGCACCTGACTCTCTGCCTGGACACACATAAGTATCTTCCTGGAGCACTCAATCGTTAAGAACCAGGCTCCTGCCCTGGAGCACCCAAGCACCTCCAGGGGAACGCAAGCACCTCTTTGGGCACCTAAGCATATCCCCAGGAAAACCAAGCACCTCCTGATGTACTCAGACACCTCCCCAGGGGTGCTTAGATTCTTGCTGACTCACCAAGCATCTCCCTGGAACACCCAAGGTCCACACTGGAGAAACCAAGAATGGCCGTGGGGCCAACAAGCAACTCCATGGATGAGAGAATCAGAGAAATGTGGAGATGCTTGAGTTCCCTGGGAAATTCCTGCCTGCCTGAGTGAGATGATTGTGGCATACAGGGAATTGCTAGAGCCTGCGGCAACTAAGCACCTCCTCGGGGCACAAAAGCATTGCTCATAGCTATCCCGGCATCTCCATAGGGCATGCAAGAACATCCTTGGAGCTCCCTAGCACCTCCCTACAGCCATCGAGCACCTCCCAGGAGAAGACACACATCTCCCTGGGATGCCCAAGGATCTTCCTGGGTCACCCACAAACCTCCGTGGACTCCTGGAGCCCCTTGGCCTGGCACACCGCATGTCTCTGGGGCACTCAGGCATCTCTTTGGAGCAACAAAGCATATCCAAACGGTAGACAAGCATCTTCCTTGAGGAGCCAAGGACCTCCTTGGGGTAGCGTGGCATTTCCACAGGGCACCCAATCATCTTCCCAAGGGAAACAAGCACCTCTCTTGAGGCAGCAAGCGTCTCTGCACAACATTCAGAAATCCCACTGCAGCAATCAAGTATCTCCCCAGGCAACAGAAGCATCTCCGTCGGGACATACAAGCACATTCCTGCAGAACCCAAACATCTCCCCAGAGCATCCACGCACCTTCCTGGAACACTCCAATAACTTTTTGGGACACGTAAGAATGTCACCGGGGGATCCTAAAATCTCCCACAGTGTCCCCAGCATGTTTCTGGACCACCCAAGGAACATTCTAAGGCACTTTGCGTGTCCCTGAAGGCCCCAGGAATCTCCCTGCAGCACCCAAGCATTACTGCTGGGCACCCAAGCATGAATATTTTCAGGACCCAAGCAGTCCACAGAAGCAGAAAAGCATTTCCAAGGGCACACAGGAATCTCCTATGAGCACAGAATGGCCTGGGGCACATAATCGTCTCTCGGGAGCACCCAGGAATTTCCCTCCAGCAATGAAACACCTCTCTGGAGAAACCATACATCGCCCTGGGTCAGTCAAACATCTCCCTGCGGAATCCAAGCACCTTCCTGGAGGACCCAAGGAGCTTCTCGAGGTATGCATGCATTTCCCCATGGCCCCCAAGCACCACAAGTGGCACCTAAGCACCTCCCTAGAGGCTGCCACCACCTGCCTCTGGGTCACAAGCTCCTCCCAGGAGCACTCAAATATCTCACAGGGACACGCAAGCATCTCCTGCATGTCACATACTCCAAGATACTCCTGCATCTGATTGGAGAATCCAGCCGTCTCCCCAGGGCTCCAAAATACCACCTGGGGCACCCAAGTATCTCATTGGACATGGGAAGCACCTCCCTTGGAACCCCAGAGCTTCTGTGGGGTGCAGGAGCCCCTCCCCGGGTCATTCAAGTATGTCCACAGGGCACCCAAGCATATCCCCAGGGGTCGTAAGCATTTTCCTGGTGGACCCATGCATCTCCTATTAGCACTCAAGCATCTCGCTATGGATGCAATGAAAAATTCTCCCACACCACAAAAACATCTCATTGGAGAAGTTAGGAATCTGCATAGAGCACCGAATCATCTCCCTGCGGCACCCAAGTACATCCTTCAAGGATCTCTCCTGTTGCATTCCAACACCTCTTTGCATTACCCAAAAGCATCACCCTTTAGAAAAGAAGCATCCCCTTGGAGGACCCAAGCACCTCCCTGGGAAACAGTAGCATCAACTGTGGGTGCCCAACTGTCTAAAAGGGACACCCAAGAACATCCTTGTAGCACCCAAGCATCTCCCTAAGGCAAACCAGCACGGGACAGCCAAACACCTCGCTGGGGAACGCAATCACCTCCTTTGAAGACCAAGGATCTCCCTGGTGAACCCAAGCATTTTCCCAAGGCATGCTGACATCTCCTCAGGGCATCCAAGCACCTTCCAGGAGCACATAGTCTTCTCCTGGAGGCACACGAGAACATGCCCAGAGCACCCAAGCATAGATTTGGAGCAAGAAAGCACAACACAGGGGCACCCAGGCATGTCTCTGGAGCACGCAAGCATCTCCTTTGTGCAATGTAGCATCTCCTCAAGGTACACAAGCACCTCCAGGGGCATCCAGACATCTTCCTGGGGACCCGCAGCACTTCCCTGTGGTCCACAAGCACCTCCCGGGGGGAAAAGCGAGCTTGTTTCCAGTAAACCAGTGCTTCTCATCAGAGGAGACATACATCTCCCCGAAGCACCCAAACATCGTTCTCTTTATTCCTGTCAATAACAAACTACAGCAGTGAGAATCAAAAGCAAACTAGAAACACCTTTCTCCCTTACACACTCTTCTACCTCCTTCCCGCAAGCAGCACAGGAGAATGGGGAAGGGGGGCCCGGGCCTCCTGCTCCACTGTGGGCTGCTCTCCACAGGCAGCAGCTCCACTCCAGAGTCTGCTTCTCTGGGGCCTCTCCATGGACTGCAGCCTCCTTCAGGCCAGATCCACCTGCTCCTCCATGGGCTCCTCTGGCGGCGGGTCCTTTCTGGAGCCATCTGCGGATGGTTCTCGCTTGCCTTGCGGCATCTCCTGGGCTCTTCTCACACAAGCTGCCCCTGCAGAACCCCCCTATCAAAACCTTGCCACATAAGACGTACAGAAGGACACCAAGGGACTGGTCTTGTAGTTCCAGTTTTATTCAGAGAGATCTTCCCCAGGGAAGCTCTGTGGCTCCCTGGCTGTTCAGGGCCAGCAGCGCAGTGCTGCCAACCTAGCCCATCTTGATGCGGGTTGCTGCTGTACTTGACGTTGCAGGATCTCTATGGTCCCAGCTGCCAGGTGACGGATCGATGGATGGGTGTCATATTCCAAATGCATTTGGAGGTCTGTGACAGAAAGACACAGAGCAGAGATGAAACCCGTTGACCTACAGAGACCATCCAGCATCACTCTGGACCATGCCAACCCCATCGTATACTTCTAGGGCCAGCAGGAACAGGTCAAACTGGCATGTCCCTTTGCCCCTGCAGCATTTCCTTGGAGCAGGACGAGGCATAGAGCTGCAGACTGCACGGGCTCTGCCCCCTGTCACTTGGTCCCAGTACCCCCAGCACTGCCCTCACTCACAGGTGATGATCATCCGCAGCTTCTCTTTGTCTAGGTCCCCGGAATGCAATGCAGCAAACGCTAGGAAAAGAGCACCAATCAGATCCATCACAGCCCCTGGTATAGACAGGGCTGTGCCCTCCCCCCCTGCCCCCAGCACCCCTACAAGCACGGTGCCCAAGGAGGAACCTGAGCAAGGCACACACCAGGCCCACCTGCATGGGCAGGGCGCTGAGGGAGGCACAGGGCTCCTGGGGGTACAATCAGGGGCTTCAGGGCCCACAGGGCTGCGCCTTGCTGCCAGGCCAGGGCCCAGACAGGGAAGCGGGGCCTGGGCTCACCAATGAATTTGACAGCCTTCTGTCGCAAGTTGGCCTGAGCGTCCTCCAGGTATGGCAGGCATCCTTCCACCCTGCTGCTCTTCTGCTTGAGCTGGAGAAAGCACAAGGGCGCGGGGCTCACATACCCTCCCCAGCCAGCCGGACCAGTCCCTCCTGCCAGCACCCCCCTCCCCCTTTCCCCCAGGCCATCCCCAGCTCCCAGCCAGGAGCTCTGTGGGGCTGAGGTTTGGAGAGAGTTAGGAGAACCTTCTGTCCCGCTGCCAAGGCCCAGATGGGCTAGGGTCTCCTCCAGCATCTGGGGAGGGGAGGGTCAAGGGGCCTGCAGAAGAGCCCCCCCGGGGCTCTGTGCTTGAGGGAAGGGAGCCACAATGCAGCTGCAAGTGGTGGGCTCTGGGCTGCAGCAGCCTGGGCATGTCGGGCAGGCTTGTCCGTCTGGGGCCTGGGGCTGGGCGGTTCTCCTTACCAAGTACTCCCCAATCCTCCAGATGTCCTCGGTCTGAGTCAGCTGCTCAAGCTGTTTCCACTTCAGGAACTTTGCACAGGCAAGTAGGACTACTGCAGAGGCCTGTGGAGAAGCAGAGGCAGGGAGATGGCGCCGCACACACATATCTAAAGTGTCTGATTGCCTGCTGCCCTGCCCCCCCCCCCCCATGCCCAGAATACCCCTCTGGTGTCAGCACACCCAGTGCCCACATCAACGGCCAGGTCTGAAATCTGTACCTTGGCCACGCTCCCAGTCTCGTCACTCATCCGGAAAAACAGTGGAATAAGGGCCCTGCGCACGGTCGTCTTCATTGCTCCTTTTTTCCACCACACCACAGACTCCATCAAGTCTTTGAAGAGGAGCATGGAGCGCTCTCGCACCTCACTGGACACCTGCTAAGGAGGACAAAAGGAGGATTTCAGCAACTGCCAGCCTCCTCCTGCCCATGGGGAGCAAGGGTCGTAGGGTGGCCGATGTGAAGGATGAAGCCTTGTATTTCAATCAAAGGAGCTGGAGGCCCACACAAGGCAAAGCAACAGGTTTCCAGCACAGGGTGCCTGTACCATAGAGTGTGCTCCAAACCAGCCCACTTTTACTACTAGCTGCACCAGCCATGTCAAAGTATAGCTCCCCTGGGAAAGGGCTGAGGAAGATATATGGCTGGCCTTCGATAAGGCTTCTGGGGCACACTCTGTCTCCTCAGCTTCTGCCTTTCTGCCTCAGCACAGGGAACTTTTGACTGTGCTGAGTTGTCAACCTGACAGGGAGAAGCCCTGTTGGACTGCAGAGCCCAGAAGACAGCCCACAAATGCCCAGAGGAGCAGAGAGAGGAGAAGGCCCTGCCCAAGTGGTGCCCACAGGCCTGGGCTGAAGGGCAGTGCCATTGTGGAGTGCCCATCTACAGGGCTCAGTCACCCACAGCAGCCTTACGTTGTTAAAAAGAGGCAGGAGTCTCTCAGCCAGTGCCAGAGCGATGGGGCTGGCCTCCTTCTTCTCCAGATGACCGATCACATTTTTGAAGATAGTCAGGGCCTTCACAGTGATGTGCGTGTTGTCATACTGCAGAGTCTCCATGACTTCTGGCAGCAGGACCTGCACTTCCCTCACCTGTACAGAAAGACACCATTTGCTTTTAGTGAAGAAAATGGCCACCTTAGCCAAGATGCTCTGGTTACAGAGCACCATCATCCTGCTCACTTCCTGGCAGCTGCCATGGGAATCTCACCAACAACCTTCCGTCAGGCAATGGCCATGAGTGTGGTGATTAAGTAGCTGGGAGAGCAGGGCACGGGGAAGGGAGGTGATGAGAGCAAGGGCTCCGTTTCCCCCACCGGGTCACCCCCTTTGTAAATGTCCCCCAGGGAATCCATGTGGAAAGCTCCTGGGATGCTCCACAGGCAGACACCAGGCCCCACCACCACCATCACCCCACCTCCTGACTCCCAGCTAATGACAAGCCATGGCGTTGCCTCCTGTCCCAGCACGAGGCTGCCAACAGGGCTTTGCTTGGCAAAGTCCGGCTCACCATCTCAGATCTCTCCGACAACATGACGAGGGCTCTGAGCACCAGCCAGAGAATCGGCAGGTTGTGAAGACTCAGAAGCAGCAGGAGCTTTTCTGGGTCACATAAATCCGCTAGTACATGTTCAGTTGGACGCATCATCTGAAATGAACACAGCCGTGAGAGATGGGCAGAGCCTGCAGCATGCCCGTCACCCTGCAGCTCCTGGCTCCCCTGGCAGCTCAGGGCAGGGTGCAGGGGACACACACCCTGGTGCCCGTCCAGGTGCCCGTCCTGGGGCAGCCGTGCCTGCAGAAGAAAACAGGGCCCCTCTGTGCCCTGTGCGTGGCACCACGCAGCACCTTTTCTTTGCCTGCTCCTCCTGCCCTCTGGCTGTCCGCAGCCTCTTGCTGCCATGCCTCTGAGGAGCAACAGACCAGCATGAGCTGGCACGAAGCAGGCACTGGAAGCAGGTGGCTACAGGTGCTACTTGTCCCCGGTCTCACAGCCTGCCCAGACTGTGCAAAGACCATGGCTCTGCCCCAGCCCCAGCCATTGCTGTGACAATACCCCTGGCCCTGCCACTGCCACAGGTTTCCAGTTTTTCTTAGGGCGCTGGCCCTAAGGGGCTGTGTCTATGAGTCCTGGAAGAAGTGACAGTTTGGGGAAGATGGGGCGGGGAGAGGACTGTGCCTCTTTCCTGGAGGAGAGCACACAGCCCTGAAGAGGAGCAAGGTGTGTTCTCTGGTTACTCACAGCCAAGTTAAGAAGGCTGGTGTGCTCTGTCTGGACTTGCAAAGACCAGCACACCCGTTTGTCCTGGAGAACGTTCTGTAGCTCGTGCAAGATCTTCCCTGAAGTCATTGGAAGGGAAAGCATCGCCTTCCAGATGTCCAGCGTAGTGCTGCAAGCCCAGAACACTCTGTTGGCAGGGCTGCCCTGCCCACAGAGCTGCGACCCAGACAAGCCCCGCAGGTCCCAGGCTATCCTGCAGCCCTGGCCCTGACCCACCCCGTGCTTAGGGAACTGTTGGGGCTGGTACCTGTCAAGTGACGGAAGGCTGGTCAGCACATTTATGAGAGCTTCCCTGGGAAACTGGTTAGTCAGTGCCCTCAGTACTAAGAAGAAGCTCTGCCGGAGTAAAGATGTGCTGTTGCTCTTTTTTAGGTTTTCATGGAGGAACCTCAGAATCTTTTGCACCTGGAGGGGACACAGAAGAGAATGTAGCTGCCACTGGACTGCAGCCAGTTGCCCAGCTGCCACTGAAATTGCTGCTGGGTATGCGAGGCAGGATGTGAGCAAGGCTTGAAAGGGCTCAAGGGCAGGGCAATCCAGCCACGGGCTGCTTACTTCCATCAGCCAAGAGGCAGAGTCTCTCACGGCCACTTCCAGCATGAACTTGGCCCACTGCTTCTTCTTATCGATGCAGCAGTCTCTTATGGTCTCAAGTGTCCTGAGGACGATGGCTGTCCTCTGAGGAGGCTGGAGGTATTTTCCAAATGGCTACGGAAGGAAGGAAGGAAGGAAGGAAGGAAGGAAGGAAGGAAGGAAGGAAGGAAGGAAGGAAGGAAGGAGGAAGGAAGGAAGGAAGGAAGGAAGGAAGGAAGGAAGGAAGGAAGGAAGGAAAGAAGACATGACGCATTGAGTCAGAGAGCAGCGCCTGGGGAGGGAAGATCAGGGGAAAGGAGGAAGAAAGACCCTCCCTTCAGGGCAGAGCTGTGCTGACAGCCCCCACCTGTGCCCAGCTTTGCCTCGCAGGCACCCCTGAGCTGCAGGCTGCTCTGGAACACAGGGAAGGGGAGATGGCCTGGCTGGAGGGTGCCTGCGTCCTTACCTCCTGATCAGAACAGCTAGAAATGAAACCAAACAGCCTCCAGATCCTTTCCATGGCTCTCTCCTTTACAAGTTTGTTCTGAGAGCTCGCAAAGCATAGCAGCACCTGCAGGAAGCAAAGCTGCTGGTCTGCTCTGGGAGCTGGCAACTGCTCCAGCAGAAGCAGCACTGCTGAACTCCTGGCTGGAGTCACAATGTTCATTAGGGATTCCCAGAGCTGGAGCAAAGCCCTCAGTGGGTCACTGAGCCATGGGGTCCCTTCACACAAATCCCAAGGCCAACCCTGTAGCCAGGCAAGTAGGCAGATGCCATCTCAGGGAAGCCCTAGCTCCTTCCCATTCCCGCCCCCAAAACACAGTTCCCTGTCCCCTCTCCATGAAGGCTGGCTTTTGGAGCAATGTCCTGGTTTCAGCTGGGATAGAGTTAATTTTCCTCCTGGTAGCTGGTGTGGTGCTGTGTTTTGCATTTAGGGTGAGAATAATGTTGGTAACACACTGATGTTTTAATTGTCGCAGAGCAGTGCTTACACTAAGCCAAGGACTTTTCAGCTTCTCGCTCTGTCCTGCCAGCAGGCAGGCTGGGGGTGCAGCAGGAGCTGGGAGGGGACAGACCCAGGACAGCTGACCCGAACTGGCCAAAGGGGGATTCCATGCCATCTGATGTCATGCTGAACAATTATATGGGGGGGCTGGCTGGGTTGGGGGGACCGGGTGCTCGGGGATAGGCTGGGCATCGGTCAGCAAGTGGTGAGCAATTGCATTGTGTATTATTAGTAGTACTATAATCATTATTATTTTCCTTTCTTTTCTGTCCTAATAAACTGGCTTTATCTCAACCCACAGGCTTCATTTTTTCTGATTCTCTCCCTCATCCCAAAGAAGGAGTGGGGAGGGTGAGTGAACCGCTATGTGGTGCTGGGCTGCCGGCCAGGTTAAACCACAACAGGCAGAAATGGCCCATTCACACCTGGCAAGGAAAGCACGGGGGACCAGGAAAGCAGGGCGATGGCAGCTCCAGGTGCTGTCAGTGCGGAGCACAAGGACAGGGCTCAAATTCTCCCACTGCTTTGCTGCAAGGGGAGCTCTGGGGGCAGAGGAGGCCCAGAAGTGCTGGGAGAAAGCTGTGCTGTGACACAGGAAGGACCTGTGGAGGGCAAGGGACGTTGACAGCAGCCAGGGGACACTGGGGCCCTAGAAGAGCTTGGTGGGCAGCCCCTGGCTCCCCCTAGTGTGCTGGGCACACGCCCTGCAGGCACTATGGTCTCTGTGCACGGCACAGGGGGCACTCTCCACTATTACATGTCACCTCGCTCTAGGGTGAGGAACGGCCACTGTGAAGCCCACACTGTGAAAATTACAAACCTGCAAGATCTTATGCAAATTCTCCTCGAAGCTGGAGGCAGGAGGGCTGATCAGCAACATCTGCAGCATGTTGTCCATACTTTTCAGGGTCTGCAAGAAGGACAAATTGTTGTGGTGGCAGGCTTTCAGTGGTCCTTCAAAGCTCTAAGAGACTGTGCTGAACTCCCCCTTGTACTGGGTTTACATAGCAAGGTTTTGGGGGGCTGCAGGGGTGGCCTCTGTGAGTAGAATCCAGAAGCAGCCCCTTGTTAGATAAGGGCCTGTTTCGACCAGCTCCAAGGGGATCCCCTCGCTGCCCAGAGCCAGGCTAATAAGCAACGTTGAAATGCCTCTGTGAGAGCATTCTTAAGACAGGGTGGATTAAGTATATATATATATATATATACATATAGCTGCACAAGAGCAGCTGGGAGAGCAAGGAGTGAGAAGCGGCCCTGCAGACACCAAGGTCAGTGCAGCAGGAGGGCAGGAGGTGCTCCAGGTGCAAGAACTGGAGTTCCCCAGGGCCTGTGGAGAGGCCCCTGGTGGAGCAGACTGTCCCCCTGTAGCCCATGGGTCCCACATGGAGCAGATCTCCACACTACAGCCCGTGGAGGAGCCCGCAGTGGAGCAGGTGGATGTGGCCTGGAGGAGGCTGCGGCCCATGGAGAACCCCCGCAGGAGCAGGCCCAGGGCCAGAGCTGCAGCCCGTGGAGAGGAGCCCACGCAGGAGCAGTTGATTTGGGGGCATCTGCTACCTATGGGAGACATATGTTGGAACAGTTTGCTCCTGACAGATGGACCCCATGGTATGGACCCATATTGGAGCAGTTGCCTGTGGGAAGCCCACACAGGATCACTTTGTGAAGGACGGCATCCCATGGGAGGGACCCCACATCGGAGCAGGGGCAGAGAGGGACCGTGAAGGAGCGGTGGAGACAAAGTGTTATAGACTGACTGCAACCCCCATTCCCCCGTTCCCCTGGGGGGGAGGACGTAGAAGAGGGTGGATGGGGGAAGGTGTTTCCGTTTTTTTTTTTGAGTTACTCACTGCTCTAGCTTGTTAGAAATAGGTAATAAATGTTATTAATCTCCCTACTCTGAGCCTGTTTTGCCCTTGATGATAGTTGTTGAGGGATCTCCCTGTCCTTAGCTCAACCCTTGAGCCCTTTCCATCCTATTTTCTCCACCTTTCCCTTTGGGGAGGGAAAGTGAGAGAGCAGTTGTGGTGGAACTCAGATGTCCTGCGGGGCAAAACCACCACATCCCTTACTGCCAAGGAAGGACAGCTGCAGCTCTGTGCGCTGCCCACTGGAGGCCTCAGGGCAGAAAAGGTGCTGTGCGCAGACCAGGCCTCAAGCATTGGATACAGCCAGGCAGATGGAAAGGGTGAGAGGGACGTGATGGGGTGAAGCAAGGCTGAGACCCTGCCCAGCAAGGATCTTCAGTCATCTGTAAATACAGGCAAGCCAGGAGGTAGCTCAAAGAGATATGGGGGCTCCTGTTGCTCACCCAGCACATACCATACTGTAGAGGTGAATGTCCAGTTCCTCTTTCGGAGGAAGGAAGAAGATGCTCTTGAAGGATGCAAGTAACAGAAACATCATTTCATCCTCCACCGCCATCTTCACTATGCTGCAGAGAGAGAGACACTGGTGCTGGCAGCAGTGCCGCCATGACAAAGGGAGGTGGACACAGACCTCCCGTAGGCAGAACTCCAAGGGAGGGATGGGGAGCCCTGCTGGGATCAGTGTCCTTCTCCATGAGGCTGGCCTGGGCCAGAGGACGGTCCTGACACCTCCCAGCAGAAAGCTTCAGTGCTCCCTTTGTCCTCTGGACAAGCCCCGAGCAGGGGAGAGCAGAGGCCCTGCCTGGATGGTGGATGCCTCCTTGCCAGGGTCAGATCTGCCAGGACCATGCCCTAGGGATATGCCAGCTGAGCCAAGGACAGGGCACGTACCTCAAGGCAGAGACAGCAAGCATGGCTTGCTGCCGCACCGCTGTGCACAGCTTGTCCTTGGGCTCCTCGTCCAGCAGCACCTGCAGAGCACAACCGGGATAGGACCTGGCAGCTGTTGATACTCAGCGCCAGCAAAGCCAGCGCTGCTGGGCAGGACCAGAGGAGCCCTGGTGTCCCCAGCCCAGCACCGGCACCCAGAGTGCCCCCTGCACCTTCCAACACTGAGGTCCCAGCAGCATCCACAGTCTCACTGGGAGCAGCTCGGCATCCATGCATTTTGTCCCCAGTCACCCCTGCCCAATGCCCAGGGAGCCTTGCGCCCATCCCCAGCCCACCAGACGTCCCCTCACCTGGACGTTCTCTGCCAGCTTATTTCCGCGGCAGAAGATGTCAAGGCCCTCTAACAAGCCCTTCTCTTGGGCGGTTGTGCACACGGTGACGATGTTCCTCAGGAACTTCATCTTCTGCACCTCATCCTGGCAGCCACAGAGATTCCAAGAGGGAGCGTGAGGGGGGGAGCCACAGCCAGCAGGACCGCAGCATTGCGGGGTGCGGAGCTGTGCGGGATGCCTGGAGGGCAGCAGCTCTGCCCTGCCAGCAGCCCTCCAGCAGCCTGGCAGCAGAGCCGCGGCACGGCCAGGACATGCAGGCGCAGCCGCCATGGAAAGGGCTGCTCTTACCCTTTCCGGGTTTCTGACGTAGGCCTCGATGAAGTCCACAGCTTCCTCTTCCTCTTCATACACAGGTAGCCAGCTAGCATCTAAGACAGAAGGAGAGCAAGGATTGCTGTAGAGAGGGGCTTAAGGATGAAGCAAGGGAAGGGGGCCCTGGCTTCAAGCAGGGGGCGCGGCTGGCCCCAGCCCTGCCCACCCCAGCGCAGACCCTCGCTCACCAGGCTGCAGCAGCTCCACCTCGCACACCTCGATGGGCTCCAATAGAGAGCTGCTCTCCTGGGAGCTCTCATCCTCTTCCCAGGCCACCCTGGGGCGGCTTGAGGGTCTCTGCTCCATTGAGAGTGATGAGGGGTGAGGGTCAGGAGCGGGCAGGCTCGGGACTGCCACGGGCAGTGGGGAAAGACGTGGGCTGCACTCGGGGGGCTCCTCGCCAGTCCCACTCGCTCCTGCCCTGTCCCCTCGCTGTCCTGACGGACACTGCAGGGCCACTGTGCCAGCACCAGCTATTGCCAGGTGACGCTGGCCTGTGTCACAAAGGGCCTCTCTGTGACCTCACGCCCCCACTAGGTGGGGCAGCACTGCTGGGGCTGGTTGAAGGTTATCATTTTGCTGTACTGTGTAACACTGGTTTATGATATGAAAAAATTACTGGTCATGAGACTTATTTGGTATTTGTACTCAGCATTGACATCACCTCCATTGATACCAAGCTGAAAGGACAAATGGTCTCTTCCTTGACACAACAACAGAGCCAGATTTGAAGTACCACAAGAATATATCACTTAAAATAATAACCAAACTTATTTGTATCATCTCTGGCCGTGTTCCTCGTGGAGTAACTCACTTCACAGCAATATTTTGTCTCAACGCCTGTGGGGTACCCTCCTCCCTTACGGGGACTATGCTGCATGCAAGACGTCTCTGTGCCATTTACCAGCTGCCCCGGTAACTAAAGTTCAGCAGCAAGGAGGACTTCTGGCCTTCATCAAAAGACCAACAGAGTACGCTGGACGGCCACTCGAGGACTCCAGCGCACATGCAAATAGGGGCGGGAACCTATGTTAATGATTCTTCCGATACCTAATGAATATGCAAGAGACTTACGGGGGAACTGAAATGAATATGCATATATCCTATCAATATAAGCAGCCTGGTAGTAAGCCTTGGTGCACAAGCTAGGTGGAACGATCCCCCTTGCACCCAGCACTGCAATAAACATAGCTGCTTTATAACTCTCCTTGAGTTGTAAAGTTTCTTTTCCGTGTGTCAGAACACAGTGAGGAAGACTGCACGCACACTGGGTGTAGTGATCCCCTGTGCATCTGGTGCCGCAATTAAGGAATGCCTGGTTTCTAAAATTCCAAACTGATTACTAGAGAGTTTCTTTGGCTGACTTTTACAGTAACACCATACTTACAAAACCATATCTCAGAAACTATTAATAATTACACATTTTACCTTTTCTCCTCAAGGAGCCAAGTGGGGGCTGGGTGGGGGTATAAGGGAGGAATACTTTTCCTCCTTCTTCACTCTGCCTTTCTCCTTCACTTTCCCTTCTACTTGAAGAACTAGTTACGATGGCTCTTCAAAACTTTGAAAATCCTTGGGATGTTCAGACCAACATGTTCTTATTCTTATGTCTCCTGAATGCACTTCGTGTCTCGTTTAAAATTAAACAACTACTTAAGAATGCCATCCAGAGATCTGTCCTGAGGCAGGATAGTTATGAGTGGCAGGGAGTGTGGGAGGATAAGGGCAGGCATCTAGAGCAGTGCTTTGTACATTTGATTATTCTTGATTATTCTTATTCTTATCATTTTCTTCTTCACTATCGTCATCACCATCATCATCATCAATATTCCTTCCCTTTTGGCCTACTACACTGTTTTTATTTCAACCCACAAGTTTTGGTTTTTCCTCTCTGTTTCTTTCTTTTCCCGATTCTCTTCCCCATTCCACAGGGTTGGGAGGAGGGTGAGCGAACGGCTGTGTGGTGCTGAGCTTCCTGCCAAGTTAAACCACAACAGTCCTTTTTGGCACCCAATGCGGAGCCTGAAAGGTTGAGTGTGTTAAAAGAAATTTCTTACAAGCATTAGATCAGTTTAATAGTTGCCGATCACAAGGTTGATTTTTTTTTTTTTTATGTTGGGTTTGCTGTGTTTGTTTTCAGAATTGTGTTGTATGGCACGTTACTTGCTCTATGTGTTCCCTGTTGTGCTGTTTATCATTCTGGGGGGCTGTTGTAAGGTTATCATTTTGCTGTACTGTGTAACACTGGCTTCTGATATGATAAAATTACTGGTCATGAGACAAATCAGGCCATCACCTCCATACTCCTGGAACCATCTCTCAGAAACTGTTAAGAATTATACTCTTTATCTTATCTCCTCAGGGAGCAAATCTGCTGGGGAGACGAGGGGGGATCCTTTCCTCACTTCTTCACTTTCTTTTCTTCTCCTGCTTGGACTGGCGCAAAGGCCACTGCATAAACTCTCTCCCGTTTACTTTGTTCAAAGGCTTGCTGTTACTCCGGCCCACATTTGAAATCATTCTTCTTCTGTGTCACCTGATAGAGTGGGCTTACAATCAGACTGTAACTTGTAACGTGCATTCTCCAAAAACCATCAATGCTTCAGAAAGATTGAGTTTCCTTTTTTCTACTTAGTGGAGACATAGCTGTTACTTCGTTGATCACATCCATTGGGATCCAAATAAGTCCCCCTTGCCATTTAATTCCTAAAAACTGGATTTCCTGTTCTGGTCCCTTGACTTTAGTTTGTTCTATGGCAAAGCCAGCTTTCAGAAGGATTTGGGCTACTTTCTTCCCTTTCTCAAAAGCTTCTGCTGTATCACCCCACATGATGATCTCATCGATGTATTGCAGGTGTTCAGGAGACTCCCCGTGTTCCAGTGCAGTCTGGAGCAGTCCCTGGCAAATGGAGGGGCTGCACGTACCCATGCCTCTAGGGTCGAGGCAGATTTTCCATCCCATTTTCTCATGTCCTCTCCATGGTCACGTAGGTAAAACCACAGGACGGCACGTGGTGCATGTACCCACTGTATGTCCTTTCTTGAACAGAGGGATGCTTGCTCCTGATAGCTGAGACACTGGTTCACATAGGTGGGGAGAAAGATATATTCTCTTTAAATTGGTGGACCTCCTGGGAAAGTTTCTCCCCAGCCAAGATGCAGGAAGAAGAGAGACTTTCTTTGTACTGCTGGAATTGTCTAGTCAATTCATCCATCACAGGTTCCTCTCGTTTTCTCTAGGTCATTGCTGCCAATGAGCTGGCATATTATGATGGTGCTCTCTGTAGAAACTTCCGCCACATGGGTCGTGTACACTTGACTTCACCTGGATCTTTGGATAGCTGTTCGTTGTCTAGGTCATCCTAAATCACATCCAGCATGGCTAATACCCTCACGTACTGGAAACCCTTCTCCACGGTGGTCCTCTTGCCTAGTTGACATGCAAGACCTTTCTCGAAGGGATACCTTTCCTTCATGCCTGACAGGAGTCGCCTCCAGAGGGTGAACATTTGTGCTCCTTTTCCTTTTTTCATTTGTGCTTTGTCAATGCCCCCTTCCCTAGTGAGGGATCCCAGCTGCCTGGCTTCCCTGACCTCTAATTGCAGGCTATTGGCCCTGCTATCTGAGCACCGGAGCAGCCAGGTGACAAGGTACTCACTTGGACGATGACTGAAAGCTTTTCGCATATCTCGTAGCTCACAATTGGGTAGGCATCAGGTAGTCATTGATGCTCTTATGATGTCTTGCTCTTCATATGCCTGTTCCTCTGATGGCCCAGCCACTTTGGAGTATCCTGTCTTGTCTTTCCCCCCCCTGTCTGAGTAGGAGTTCCTCTGCTTTCTGAACGACCTGACATCCATTGTTTCATCTTGGATACAGGGGCAACTGACACCGGCACAGTTTGTTTCCTTGGACCAGCCTTGGAGACTGCCACATGGGTTGGAGTGGCTGCAGAGCCTGTCACACGGGTTGGAATGGCTGCAGGGCCCATCACGGCGGTTGCAACGGCTGCAGGGCCCATTGCAGGGGTTGGAGTGGCTGCAGGGCCTGTCACACGGGTTGGAGTGGCTGCAGGGCCTGTCACAGGGGTTGGAATGGCTGCAGGGCCCATCACAGCGGTTGCAACGGCCGCAGGGCCCATTGCAGGGGTTGGAGTGGCTGCAGGGCCTGTCACAGGGGTTGGAATGGCTGCAGGGCCCATCACAGCGGTTGCAACAGCCGCAGGGCCCATCACAGGGGTTGGAGTGGCCGCAGGGCCCGTCACAGGGGTTGCAGCGGCCCCAGGGCCCGTCACAGGGGTTGCAGTGGCCACAGGGCCCGTCACAGGGGTTGCAGTGGCCACAGGGACTGTAACAGGGGTTGGAGTTGCCGCAGGGTCTGTCACAGGGGTTGCAGTGGCATTGACTGTGGCCCAGTGAGCGCAGGCCAAGCCCCAGCACGTTGCAGTGTTTTTTGTCTCTTTGGAAGTGCCAGGGTGATGCCACACCTTTTTCAAGCATTCTGCCAGCGTTTTAGGATTTTGCACTTGTTCAGGGGTGAATTTCCTGTTATTCGGGAGGACAGACGTTTCCACAATGAGAGCCCACCCCTCCCCTCTCCTTCCTTTTTCCACCTTTTATTGCTGAGTGTGACATCATATGGCATGGAATATCCCTTTGGTTGGTTTAGGTCAGCTGCCTTGGTGATGTTCCTTCCTCACCTCTTGCCCATCCCCAGCCTGCTGGCTCTTGGGGGATTAGAGGGAGTCCTGATGCAGTGCCAGTATTGCTCAGCAGTAAACACAACACTGGTGTGATACCAATGCTCTCCTACCTACACATGCAGATCACAGCAGTGTATACTCTCCCCCTCCTTCTTCACTGACCTTGGCGCCTGCAAGGCTGTTTCTCACTCCTCACTCTCCCAGCTGCTGTGTAGCAGCATTTTTTTTCTTCCCTTTCTTAAATATGCTCTCGCAGAGGCACAAACAACATCGTTTGTTGGCTTGGCTCTGGTCAGCAGCAGGGCCCTTATCTAACATGGGGCAGCTTCTAGATTCTTCTCACAGAAGCCAACCCTATGGCCCACAGATACCAAAACCTTGCCACGTAAACACACTACACAGTTTTATAAAGACACATCTTTTGCAGGGGAGCTCGACAGACCCGTGGCTTTTCAGGGCCAGCAGCACAGTGCTGCGAGCCAAGTCCTTTGTGATGCTGGCTGCTGCCTATGATGTCTCAGGATCTCAATGGTCCCAGCTGCCAGGTGACAGATCCGCTCATGGGCATCCTCTTCCAAAGGCTGGAGGGCTGTGACAGTAAGAAAGTGAGCAGAGACGAAATCCATCGACTGGCAGAGACCCCCCCGGCATGCCTCCAGACCATGCCAGCCCCACCTGTCTCCTTCCCTGGCCAGGGGGAGCAAGTGGGATAAAGGGATCAGCTGGAAGCTGCTGCTCAGGAGCATCCCACATGTCCCCCCACGTCCCTCTGCCACTGCAGCATTTCCCTGGAGCAGGGCAAGGCATGGCTGCACACTGCGTGGGCTCTGCCCCCTGTCCACTGGGCGCAGCACCCCCAGCACCACCCGCACTCACCTTGGATGAGCTCATTCAGCTTCTCCTCACTCTGGATGCCAGCATGGTAGACAGCAAGCCCTAGGCACAGTGTTATGGTCAGAGCCTGCTTCCCAGCACAGCCCCATGTCCAGCCAGCCTGGCTGTGTCCCCTCCAGCTCCCCGCCAAGGACGGAGCCTAAGGGGGGGCTTGAGCAAGGCACACACCAGGCCCACCTGCATGGGCAGGGCGCTGAGGGAGGCACAGGGCTCCTGGGGGTACAATCAGGGGCTTCAGGGCCCACAGGGCTGCGCCTTGCTGCCAGGCCAGGGCCCAGACAGGGAAGCGGGGCCTGGGCTCACCGATGAATTTGATAGCCTTCTGTCGCAAGTTGGCCTGAGCATCCTCCAGGTATGGCAGGCTCTGCTGCAGGTATCCGTCCACCCTGCTGCTCTTCTGCTTGAGCTGGAGAAAGCACAAGGGCGTGGGGCTCACATACCCTCCCCAGCCAGCCGGACCAGTCCCTCCTGCCAGCATCCCCCTCCCCCTTTCCCCCAGGCCATCCCCAGCTCCCAGCCAGGAGCTCTGTGGGGCTGAGGTTTGGAGAGAGTTAGGAGACCCTTCTGTCCCGCTGCCAAGGCCCAGATGGGCTAGGGTCTCCTCCCGCATCCTGGGGGTGGGGAAGGCAGGGGGGCCTGCGGAAGAGCCCTTGGGGCTCTGTGCTGGAGGGAAGGGAGCCACAGTGCAGCTGCAGTATTGTCCCTTTGGGGCCTGGGGCTGGGCTATTGCTGTATGTTTCTCCTTACCAAGTACTCCCCAGTAATACAGGTTTCTGCTCGCTGAGTCTGAGTCAGCTGCTCAAGCTGTTTCCACTTCAGGAACTTTGCACAGGCAAGTAGGACTACTGCAGACACCTGTGGAGAAGCAGAGGCAGGGAGATGACACCACAGACACACATTCCAGGCATCTACTTGCCTGCTGCCTTGGCCCCTGATGCTCAGACCACCCCTGCGGTGTCAGATTGCCCACTGCCCACATCAGTGTTCACATCCGAAATCTGTACCTTGGCCACGCTCTCAGTCTCGTCACTCATCCGGAAAAACAGTGGAATAAGGGCCCTGCGCACGGTCGTCTTCATTGCTCCTTTTCTCCACCACACCACAGACTCCATCAAGTCTTTGAAGAGGAGCATGGAGCGCTCTCGCACCTCACTGGACACCTGTTAGGGAGGACAAAAGGAGGATTTCAGCAACTGCCAGCCTCCCCCTGCCCATGGGGAGCAAGGGCCATAGCGTGGCTAATGTGAAGGATGAAGCCTTGTATTTCAATCAAAGGAGCTGGAGGCCCACACAAGGCAAATCAACAGGTTTCCAGCACAGGGTGCCTGTACCATAGAGTGTGCTCCAAACCAGCCCACTTTTACTACTAGCTGCACCAGCCATGTCAAAGTATAGTTCCCAGAGCTCTAACCTCGACAGGGAGAAGCCCTGTTGGACTGCAGAGCCCAGAAGACAGCCCACAAATGCCCAGAGGAGCAGAGAGAGGAGAAGGCCCTGCCCAAGTGCTGCCCACAGGCCTGGGCTGAAGGGCAGTGCCATTGTGGAGTGCCCATCTACAGGGCTCAGTCACCCACAGCAGCCTTACGTTGTTAAAAAGAGGCAGGAGTCTCTCAGCCAGTGCCAGAGCGATGGGGCTGGCCTCCCTCTTCTCCAGATGACTGATCACATTTTTGAAGATAGTCAGGGCCTTCACAGTGATGTGCGTGTTGTCATACTGCAGAGTCTCCATGACTTCTGGCAGCAGGACCTGCACTTCCCTCACCTGTACAGAAAGACACCATTTATTTTCAGTCAAGAGGTGAATGGCCACCCTGGCCAGGATGCTCTGGTTACAGAGCACCAGCCTCCTGCTCACTTCCTGGCAGCTGCCATGGGAATCTCAACAGCAGCCTCCTGGCAGGCAGTGGCCATGGACATAGTGATGGGGATGTGGGGAGAGCAGGGCACAGGAAAAGGAGGTCAGGAGAGCAAAGGCTCCGTGTCCCCCGCTGAGTCAGCCCCTTTGCATACAGCCCCCCAGGAACCCACTTGTAAAGCTTCTGGAAAGCTCCACAGGCACACACCAGGCCCCACCACCACCATCACCCCGCCTCCTGCCTCCCAGCCAAGGCCAAGCCATGGCGTTGCCTCCTGCCCCAGCACCAGGCTGCCAAAAGGTCTTCACTTGGCCAACTACTACTCACCGCTTCATGTCTCTCCGACTCCATGACAAGGGCTCTGAGCGCCAGAGAGAGCATCGGCAGGCTTTGAAGCCTCAGACACCTCTGGAGGTACTTTGACTCATAGAAATCCTGTGGTGTTCGATTCCTACAGATCACTCTCTGAAGTGAACACAAATGGGAGAGGTGGATACGCCTGCAGCAAGCCCCGCACGCTGCAGCTCCTGGCTCTCCTGGCAGCTCAGGGCAGGGCATGAGGGACAGGCAGCCCGTCCTGGAGCAGCCATGCCTGCGGAGGACTGTGTGGCTCCTCTGTGCCCTGCGCCTGGCAACACAGAGCATCCTTTCTTTGCCTGCTCCTCCTTTCCTCTGGCCATCCGCAGCCTCTTGGTCTCACACCTCTGAGGAGCGACTGACCAGCACGAGCTGGCACAAAGCAGGCACTGGAAGCAGGTGGCTACAGGTGCTACTAGTCCCTGGCCTCACAGCTTGCTCAGCCCGTGCAGAGGCCATGGCTCTGCCCCAGCCCCAGCCATTGTCCTGACTCTGCCCCAGTCATTGCCAGGAGCCGGGGTAAAGAGAGCACTGCCAGGAAAGGGGCAGGCTTCCTGTCTGAGCACACGGACCCCGCATGGCTGGTGGAGGGGTGCTGGTGCTGGCCTTAAGGGGCTGTGTCCATAAATCCCGGAAGAGGTGACAGGTTGAGGAAGATGGGAAAGGCAGAGAGCTGTGATGGTTTTCCTGGGGGGGTACGCACGGTCATGAAGGGGAGCTAGGCCTGCTAGGGGAACTCACAATTATACGAACG
The DNA here is from genome assembly GCF_009769625.2 of Cygnus olor. Taxonomy (NCBI): domain Eukaryota; kingdom Metazoa; phylum Chordata; class Aves; order Anseriformes; family Anatidae; genus Cygnus; species Cygnus olor. The sequence continues at coordinate 101,556 of NW_024429179.1, forward strand.
ATGCTGCCATTGATTGTGTTGGCTCGGAAAAGCTTGCGGCGCCTTCGACTACGGACCACAGTGCACAGCTCCCTCAAGACGGTTCTTGAAATTTTAGCGTGGGAAATCATCTCTTCCCACATGTCCAGGGTAGTGCTGCAAGCCCAGAACACGCTGTTGGCAGGGCTGCCCTGGTCACAGCGCCGTGACCCAGACCAACCCCGCAGGCCCCGGGCTGTCCTGCAGCCCTGGACCTCCCCACCCCGTGCTTAGGGAGCCCTGGGGGACCAGGCTGGGCAAGCAGGAGGGGCAGGAGGGAGCGTGATGGGGTCTCTGGGCTGCCTTGGTCCGGTCTGGATGCTGAGGCCCTGGCTGCCCCAACAGGGCTGGCGAGCACCGTGCGATGGAGGGGCCCACATCTCAGGGATGTCCTGCAGCTTTCCTTGGCTCTGGCAGCCAGAGAGTCTCTGGAACCCTCTCCCAGTATGGAACAAGCCCCGAGGACTGTCGGAGCTGGTACCTGTCAAGTGACGGAAGGTCAGTCAACACGCTTATGACCGCTTGTCTGGGAAACTGGCCAGTCAGCGCATGCAGTACTGAAGTGAAGATGTTCCGGGGTAAAGATGTGCTGTTGCTATTTAGGTTTTCATGGAGGAACCTCAGGATCTTTGGCACCTGGAGGAGACACAGGAGAGAATGTAGCTGCCACTGGACTGCAGCCACTTGCCCGGGGGCCACTGAAACTGCTGCCCAAGTGCTGGGAATGCGAGGCAGGATGTGAGCAAGGGATGAAAGGGCTCGAGGGCAGGGCAATCCAGCCATGGGCTGCTTACTTCCATCAGCCAGGCTTCAGGGTCTTGGATGGCCACTTCCAGCATGAATTTGGCCCAGTGCTTCTTGTCGTTATCGATGCTGGATTCTCGAATGATCTCAAGTGTCATGTGGACAATGTCTTTTCTATGAGAAGGCTGGATGTAGTTTCCAAATATCTATTGGAGAAAGGAAGGAAGGAAAGGAAGACATGTCACACTGAGTCAGAGAGCAAGGCCTGGGGAGGGAAGATCAGGGGAAAAGGAGGGACAAAGTCCCTGGCTGGAGGGTGTCTGGCTCCTTACCTGCTTCCCGGAAAAAATGTACAGGAAAAAAATAACCTTCCAGATCCTCTCCATGGCTCTCTCCTGTACAATTTTTGTCTCGGAGGTGGTGAATTGCAGCAGCACCTGGAATTTGCAGGAAGCAAAGCTGCTGATCTGCTCTGGGAGCTGACAACTGCTCCAGCAGAAGCAGCGCTGCTGAACTCCTGGCTGGACTTGCACTGTTCATCAGGGATTCCCCAGAGCTGGAGCAAAGCCCTCAGTGGGGCACCAAGCCGCCGGGTCCCTTGACACAGATCCCGTGGCCAACCTTGCAGCCAGACAAACAGGTACATTCCACCCCTGGTGGCGGCTCAGCTCCTTCAGCTCCTTTCCCTTCCCATGCCCTCCCCCAGAACATGGCCCTCTGTCCCCTCTCCATGAAGCCTGGCTTCTGGGGCATGAACTGCCCAGGGGTATGCACTGGGGTGGAGATATTGCCAGTGGGAGGCCAGGAGAACAGAGTTTCGGGGCTGGGCTCCTGTGCAGGACGGGCAGGTCCCAGGAGAACTCTGCCCCATTCACACCTGGCAAGGAAAGCACGGGGGACCGGGAAAGCAGGGCGATGGTAGCTCCAGATGCTGCCAGTGCGGAGCACAAGGACAGGGCTCAAATTCTCCCACTGCTTTGCTGCAAGGAGAGCTCTGGGGGCAGAGGAGGCCCAGAAGTGCTGGGAGGAAGCTGTGCTGTGACACAGGAAGGGCCTGTGGAGGGCAAGGGACGTTGACAGCAGCCAGGGGACACTGGGACCCTAGAAGAGCTTGGTGGGCAGCCCCTGGCTCTCCTGAGTGTGCTGGGCACGCTCCCGGCAGGCACTATGGTCTCTGTGCACGGCACAGGGGGCACTCCCCACTATTATATGTCACCTCCCTCTAGGGTGAGGAACAGCCCCTTGTGAAGCCCACGCTGTGCGGATTGCAGACCTGAAAGATAATGTTCACCCTGTCCCAGAGGCTGGAGGCAGGAGGGCTGATCAGCAATGTTCGCAGCATGATGTCCATATTGTTCAGGGTCTGGAAGAAGAACAAGAGGTTGTGACAGGCTTTCAGCAGTTCCTCACACTACTAAGAAACAGTGCTGAACTTCTCCTTGCTGCCAAGAAAGGACAGCTGCAGCTCCATGCACTGCCCAGGGGACGCCACAGGGCAGAAAAGCTGCTGTGTGCAGACCAGGCCTCAAGCACTGGCTGCTGCCAGGCGGATGACAAGGGTGAGAGGGAAGGAATGGGGTAAAGCAAGGCTGAGGCCCTGCTCTGCAGGGCTCTTCAGTCATCTCTAAACACAGGGAAACTGCATGGAGCCAGAGGGATGGGGGCTCCTGTGGCTCACCCAGCACGTACCGTATTGTAGAGGTGAATGTCCAGTTCCTCTTTCGGAGGAAGGAAGAAGACACTGCTGGAACACGCAGCTACAAGAGACATCATTTTGTCCTCCAACACCATCTGCACCACGCTGGAAAGAGAGACAATGGTGCTGGGATCAGTGCCCTGATGACAAAGGGAAATGGACACGCACCTCCCGTGGGCAAGATTCCCTGTAAGGGATGGGGAGTCCTGCTGGGAGGAGCGTCTTCCTCCGCGAGGCTGGCCTGGGCCAGAGGACAGTCCTGACACCTCCCAGCGGAGAGCTTCAGTGCTCCCTACACCTTCTGGACAAGCCCCGAGCAGGGGAGAGCAGAGGCCCTGCCTGGATGGTGGATGCCTCCTTCCCAGATCTGCCAGGCCCATGCTCTGGGGAAGTGCCAGACCAGCCAGGGACAGGGTCCGTACCTTAAGGCATAGATAGCAAGCATGGCTTGCTGCCGCACCACTGTGCACAGCTTGTCCCTGGGCTCCTCGTCCAGCAGCACCTGGAGAGCACAAATTGGATGGGACCTGGCAGCCACAGGCACACAGCGCCAGCAGAGCCAGCACTGTCGTGGGGTTGGCAGAGTCCCGGTGTCCCCAGCCAAGAGTGCCCCCCTGCACCTTGCAATGCTGAGCAGCACCCGAGATCCCACTGGGGGTAGCTTGGTGTCCATGTATGTTTGCTCCCAAACACCTCGCCCAATGCCCAGGGAGCCTCGCGCCCATCCCCAGCCCGCCAGATGTCCCCTCACCTGGATGTTCTCTGCCAGCTTATTTCCGCGGCAGAAGATGTCCAGGCCCTCTAACAAGCCCTTCTCTTGGGCGGTTGTGCACACGGTGACGATGTTCCTCAGGAACTTCATCTTCTGCACCTCATCCTGGCAGCCACAGAGATTCCAAGAGGGAGCGTGAGGGGGGGAGCCACAGCCAGCAGGACCGCAGCATTGCGGGGTGCGGAGCTGTGCGGGACGCCTGGAGGGCAGCAGCTCTGCCCTGCCAGCAGCCCTCCAGCAGCCTGGCAGCAGAGCCGCGGCACGGCCAGGGCATGCAGGCACAGCCGCCATGGAAAGGGCTGCTCTTACCCTTTCCGGGTTTCTGACGTAGGCCTCGATGAAGTCCACAGCTTCCTCTTCCTCTTCATACACAGGTAGCCAGCTAGCATCTAAGACAGAAGGAGAGCAAGGATTGCTGTAGAGAGGGGCTTAAGGATGAAGCAAGGGAAGGGGGCCCTGGCTTCAAGCAGGGGGCGCGGCTGGCCCCAGCCCTGCCCACCCCAGCGCAGACCCTCGCTCACCAGGCTGCAGCGGCTCCACCTCGCACACCTCGATGGGCTCCAATAGAGAGCTGCACTCCTGGGAGCTCTCATCCTCTTCCCAGGCCACCCTGGGGCGGCTTGAGGGTCTCTGCTCCATTGAGAGTGATGAGGGGTGAGGGTCAGGAGGGGGCAGGCTCGGGACTGCCACGGGCAGTGGGGAAAGACGTGGGCTGCGCTCGGGGGCTCCTCGCCAGTCCCACTCGCTCCTGCCCTGTCCCCTCGCTGTCCTGACGGACACTGCGGGGCCATTGTTCCAGCACCAGCTACTGCCAGGTGACACTGGCCTGTGTCACAAAGGGCCTCTCTGTGACCTCACGCCCCCACTAGGTGGGGCAGCACTGCTGGGGCAGAGCAAGAGCAACAACACTGCAGACAGAATGGCCAGGAAGGGCTCAAGATCACTGTGCAGCCACTGTCACCTGTGGCTTCCTGACTCCTGCATCCACCAGCTCCTGCCCATTTGCATAGTTTGCACAGCCTTTTCCAGCCAGGTTGTCTTGGTTTCAGCTAGGATAGACTTAATTTTCTGTTTTAGACCAGCTTAAGATCAGCTTAACAGTTGCTGACCACAATGTTGATTTTTTTAATCTCAGATCTGCTGTGTTTGTTTTCCCAAGTGAGTTATACAGCACTTTACTTACTGTCCGTGTTCCCTGTTGTGCTATTTATTGTTTCTGGGGGATGGTTTAAGGTTATCATTTTGCTGTACTGTGTAACATTGGCTTATGATATGATAAAATTACTGGTCATGAGACTCATTTGGTATTTGTACTCAGAATTGACATCAGCTCCATTGATACCAAGCTGAATGGACACTGATGTGTCAGTGGACACTGCCAGCACCGGCTATAGCGTGGGTCACAAAGAGTCCTTCTGTGACCTCATGCCCCCGGCTGGGTGAGGCTGGCTCGGGGCGCTCCCTTGTGCTCAGCTCCTCTCAAACCCCTGAAATCTCTCTTCATAGTTTGCAGGCTTCTCTGAACGATTTCATCACTGCCCTCCTGAACTATGAGCAATGGGTATAATCAGTGGGGTCAACCAGCTCCAGGAGTTTTCTAGTTATGTCCCTGACCCGGGCCCCAGGTAGGCAGCACACTTTCCCTATGGCTCGGGTCTGGTCTGCAAATGGGGCCCTCCGTTCCTCTGAGAAGGGAGTCGCCTACCACAACCGCCCTTCTTTCTTTCCTGGCGGAGGCAGTCTGAATGCATGGAGTCGACCGCCTCGTCCTTGGTAACCTCTTTGGGGAACCTTCCCGCGCCTCCCCACTTACCTCCACCTTCACTGTTCAATGCTACAAACCCATTGCTTGGGGGGACCTGGGGACGTGAGGGAAGCAGAGGGGGGGTCGCCCACCATGCTGAGCAGGGGCCCTCTCCCAACCCTCCCCATCCCTCAGGTTCCCCTCCTCCGCCCGACAGGGGCAGGGCAGGGCGTCCACCACCAATTGTGGGGTATCTCCCCAGCACCTTTCCCTCTGACACGCCACGGAGCTACTCCACCAGTCGACCTTCCGCTCACAGTCCCTGATGGCCCTCAGTCTCTCAACCTCCTCGATCAGCTCTGCCACCACGCTGACCAGATCTCCCACCTGCTTGCACCTCACGCAGGTGCAATACCTGCCTCCCTCCCCTGGCAGCCGCAGGCTCTGGCACTCCCTGCAGCCAGAGACGTGTACGGCCATGGTTCTGGACAAGCCCTCCCTTTGGGGCACCACAGCCTTTTTGGAGCAAGCTCTCTGCTGGTGGAGACCATGGTAAGAACTGCAGTCACAGGGACTGCCCGTGTATAGGATGGACTCGAAAGGGAGGAGGGACAGCATCCCTGTGCCCTGCCGCACGGGCTCCCACACCCGACACTGCGGCACGCTGCGGGTGGTGCGCATGCGCTGGTCGCCCCTCCCTGCTCGCGGTGGGCAGCGACCTAAGAACAAGACATATGGCTCCCCACAATATCTCCAGCTTGGAGCAGTCAAGACATTTCCTGTGCAGTAGGGATCACGGGCAGCCCACAAAACCGTGGCAGACAACAGGTGCCTGTGTGTGCCCTGGGACGGCTCAGGAGGCTTGGGCAGGCTGGGCCCAAGCTTCTCTCCTCCTCCCCTTGGAGTGTTAAGGTGCAGCAGGGCAGCCAGGGGAGGTTGCTGCAAGGGCGCAGTGGCCCAGTACATGCTGCGCTGCCATGGGCTGCTGGAAAGCGTGGGCATCAGGCAGCTCTTGGGGCAATCCTCATTCCTCCAGGGGCTGCTTTTACCCTCTGTTTCCTGAAATAAAAGACTTCCACACGGGTGAAGAAACTCAGCCACTTGGAGGGCAAAGCGTAACGAAGGGCTGAACTTCTCAAACAATCCTGCAGCCAGGCTGTGCTGACAGATAGCCCACAGTGGCAGAGGCCAGGAACGGCACTCAGGCTGCTGCCCATGTGAAGGACACAACGAGACTGGATTTGCTGTTCCAGCTTTAATCAAACAGAGCCATATGCCCTGGCTATGCAGGGCCAGCAGAAAAGTTCTGCAAGCTGAACCCATAGAGGTATTGGCCTCTTAATTCGTCTTCTCAGGCGTAGGATGGTCTGAGCTGCCAGAACACAGACTGATGTATCGACATCCTCCGTGACAGGTTGGAGGGCTGCAACAGAAAGAAACAGAGCAGAGATGAAACCCACCGACCTTCAGAGACCTCCTGGCATGCCTCCAGACCACGCCAGCCCCACCTGTCTCCTTCCCTGGCCAGGGGGAGCAAGTGGGATAAAGGGATCAGCTGGAAGCTGCTGCTCAGGAGCATCCCACATGTCCCCCCACGTCCCTCTGCCACTGCAGCATTTCCCTGGAGCAGGGCAAGGCATGGCTGCACACTGCGTGGGCTCTGCCCCCTGTCCACTGGGCGCAGCACCCCCAGCACCACCCGCACTCACCTTGGATGAGCTCATTCAGCTTCTCCTCACTCTGGATGCCAGCATGGTAGACAGCAAGCCCTAGGCACAGTGTTATGGTCAGAGCCTGCTTCCCAGCACAGCCCCATGTCCAGCCAGCCTGGTTGCGTCCCCTCCAGCTCCCCGCCAAGGACGGAGCCTAAGGGGGGGCTTGAGCAAGGCACACACCAGGCCCACCTGCATGGGCAGGGGGCTGAGGGAGGCACAGGGCTCCTGGGGGTACAATCAGGGGCTTCAGGGCCCACAGGGCTGCGCCTTGCTGCCAGGCCAGGGCCCAGACAGGGAAGCGGGGCCTGGGCTCACCGATGAATTTGATAGCCTTCTGTCGCAAGTTGGCCTGAGCATCCTCCAGGTATGGCAGGCTCTGCTGCAGGTATCCGTCCACCCTGCTGCTCTTCTGCTTGAGCTGGAGAAAGCACAAGGGCGCGGGGCTCACATACCCTCCCCAGCCAGCCGGACCAGTCCCTCCTGCCAGCACCCCCCTCCCCCTTTCCCCCAGGCCATCCCCAGCTCCCAGCCAGGAGCTCTGTGGGGCTGAGGTTTGGAGAGAGTTAGGAGAACCTTCTGTCCCGCTGCCAAGGCCCAGATGGGCTAGGGTCTCCTCCCGCATCCTGGGGGTGGGGAAGGCAGGGGGGCCTGCGGAAGAGCCCTTGGGGCTCTGTGCTGGAGGGAAGGGAGCCACAGTGCAGCAGCAGGCGGTGGACTCTGGGCTGGAGCAGCGCAGGCCACGCACAGCTGCACAGCCCACAGCCTGGGCACATCGGGCAGGCTTGTCCATTTGGGGCCTGGGGCTGGGCAGTTCTCCTTACCAAGTACTCCGTAATCCTAGTGGTGTCTTCGTTCTGAGCCAGGTGCTCAAGCTGTTTCCACTTCAGGAACATTGTACAAGCGAGTAGGACTACTGCAGACGCCTGTGGAGAAGCAGAGGCAGGGAGATGGCACCACAGACACACATTCCAGGCATCTAATTGCCTGCTGCCGTGGCCCCTGATGCTCAGACCACCCCTGCGGTGTCAGATTGCCCACTGCCCACATCAATGTTCACTTCCGAAATCTGTACCTTGGCCACGCTCTCAGCCTCATCACTCATCCGGAAAAACAGTGGAATAAGGGCCCTGCGCACGGTCGTCTTCATTGCTCCTTTTCTCCACCACACCACAGACTCCATCAAGTCTTTGAAGAGGAGCATGGAGCGCTCTCGCACCTCACTGGACACCTGTTAGGGAGGACAAAAGGAGGATTTCAGCAACTGCCAGCCTCCCCCTGCCCACGGGGAGCAAGGGCCGTAGGGTGGCTGATGTGAAGGGTGAAGCCTCGTATTCGGAACAAAGGAGCTGGAGGCCCGCACAAGGCAAAGCAACAGGTTTCCTGCACGGGGTGCCTGTGCCTCAGAGTGCAGTCCCAGCCGGCCCACTTTTACTACCAGCCGCACCAGCCATGTCAAAGCAGAGCTCTCCTGGGAATGGGCTGAGGAGGAGACGTAGCTGGCCTTTGATAATGCCTCTGGGGCATGCTCAGACTGCTCAGCCTCCATCTTCCTGCCCCCAGAACAGAAGCCTTTGGCTGCCCAGAGCTCTCAACTCGACAGGGAGAGGCCACGTTGGACTGCAGAGCCCAGAAGACAGCTCACAGGAGCCCAGAGGAGCAGAGAGAGAAGAAGGCCCTGCCCGAGTGCTGCCCACAGGCCTGGGCTGAAGGGCAACGCCATTGCAGAGTGCCCATCTGCAGGGCTCAGTCACCCACAGCAGCCTTACGTTGTTGAAAAGAGGCAGGAGTCTCTCAGCCAGTGCCAGAGCGATGGGGCTGGCCTCCCTCTTCTCCAGGTAACCGATCACATTTTTGAAGACAGTCAGGGCCTTCACAGTGATGTGCGTGTTGTCATACTGCAGTGTATTCATCACGTCCGGCAGCAGGACCAACAATGTTCTTCCCTGTACAGAACGACACCATTTGGTTTTAGTCAAGAGGTGAATGGCCACCCTGGCCAAAATACTCTGATTACGGAGCACCAGACTCCTGCCCTGTTTCCTGCTAGCACTGACGGTGTTGTGGGGACAGCAGGGCACAGGGAAGGGACTTCAGGAGAGCAAAGATGCTGTATCCCCTGCTGAGTCACCCTCTTTGCCACCTGCTCCCAGGGAACCCATCGGGAAAGCTTCTGGAAAGCTCCACAGGCAGCCACAACCCCACCCCACCACAACCCGCCACACCACGACCCACCCCACCTCCTGCCTCCCAGCCAAGCCAAGCCATGGCGTTGCCTCCTACCCCAGCACCAGGCTGCCAACAGGGCTTCACTTGGCAATGTCCCACTCACCATCTTAGGTCTCTCTGACAACATGGTGAGGGCTCTGAGCACCAGCCAGAGCATCGGCAGGCTTTGAAGCCTCAGACACACCTGGAGCCTTTCTGGGTCACATAAATCCACTAGTATCTGATCCTTGGGGCGCATCATCTGAAACAAACACAGCCGTGAGAGATGGGCAGAGCCTACAGCATACCCCGCACCCTGCAGCTCCTGGCTCCGTGACCAGCGTGAGCTGGCACAAAGCAGGCACTGGAAGCAGGTGGCTACAGGTGCTACTAGTCCCTGGCCTCACAGCTTGCTCAGCCCGTGCAGAGGCCATGGCTCTGCCCCAGCCCCAGCCATTGTCCTGACTCTGCCCCAGTCATTGCCAGGAGCCGGGGTAAAGAGAGCACTGCCAGGAAAGGGGCAGGCTTCCTGTCTGAGCACACGGACCCCGCATGGCTGGTGGAGGGGTGCTGGTGCTGGCCCTAAGGGACAGCGTCCTCGTGTCCTGGGAGAGGTGACAGTTTGGGGAAGATGGGATGGGGAGAGGACTGTGCCTGTTTTCCTGGAGGAGCACACATAGCCCCAAAGGGGAACAAGGTGTGTTGTCTGGTTACTCACAGCCAAGTGAACGGTGCTTAAGTCCACGGTGTTGACTTCAAAGAAGCTGCACACCCGTTTGTCCTGGAGAACATTCTGTAGCTCTTGCAAGCTCTTCTCTGAATTCATTGGCAGGGAAAGCGTCGCCTTCCAGATGTCCAGAGTAGTGCTGCAAGCCCAGAACACGCTGTTGGCACGGCTGCCCTGGTCACAGCGCCGTGACCCAGACCAACCCCGCAGGCCCCGGGCTGTCCTGCAGCCCTGGACCTCCCCACCCCGTGCTTAGGGAGCCCTGGGGGACCAGGCTGGGCAAGCAGGAGGGGCAGGAGGGAGCGTGATGGGGTCTCTGGGCTGCCTTGGTCCGGTCTGGATGCTGAGGCCCTGGCTGCCCCAACAGGGCTGGCGAGCACCGTGCGATGGAGGGGCCCACTCCATTGGGAGGATGCGCACCGTGCGATGGAGGGGCCAGAGATTCCCCAGGTCCTTCTCCCCACATAGAAAAAGCCCCCAGGGCAGCTGGGGCTGCTACCTGTCAAGTGTCGGAAGGTCTGTCAAGATGCTTATGAGCAGTTCCCTAGGAAACTCGTTGGCCAGTGTGCAAAGTACTGAAAAGAGTTTCAGGTGTTTTGAAGTTGTGCAGTCGCTCAGGCTTTCATGGATGAACCTCAGGATCTTTGGCACCTGGAGGAGACACAGGAGAGAATGTAGCTGCCACTGGACTGCAGCCACTTGCCCGGGGGCCACTGAAACTGCTGCCCAAGTGCTGGGAATGCGAGGCAGGATACGAGCGTGGGATGAAAGGGCTCAAGGGCAGGGCAATCCAGCCACAGGCTACTTACATCCATCAGCCAGGAGGCAGGGTCTTGAACGGCTATGTCCAGAATGAATTCGGCATAATCGTACTCATCATCATCGATGCTGTGGTTTCTCATCATCTCAAGAGTCCTGAGGACAATGGCTGTCCTCTGAGAAGGCTGGAGGTATTTTCCAAATGGCTACGGAATTAAGGAAGGAAAGAAGGAAGGAAGGAAGGAAGGAAGGAAGGAAGGAAGGAAGGAAGGAAGGAGGAAGGAAGGAAGGAAGGAAGGAAGACATGACACATTGAGTCAGGGGAAAGGAGGAGCAAAGACCCTCCCTTCAGGGTAGAGACGTGCTGATGGCCCCCACCTGTGCTGGGCCCAGGTTTGCCTCGCAGGAATCTGTGAGAAGGGAAAGGGAGATGGCCTGGCTGGTGGGTGCCTGGCTCCTTACCTCTTCACAGAAATAGCTGTGCAGGAAACCAACCAGCTTCCAGATCCTCTCCGTGGCATTTGCCTGTACAACTAGGCTCAAAGAGGTGGTGAAATACAGCAGCACCTGCGGGAAGAAAAGCTGCTGGTCTGCTCTGGGAGCTGACAACTGCTCCAGCAGAACTGCCTGGACTCGCACTGTCCACCATGGAATTCCTCAGAGCTGGAGCAAAGCCCCCTTCACACCTGGCAAGGAAAGCACGGGGGACCAGGAAAGCAGGGCGATGGCAGCTCCAGGTGCTGTCAGTGCGGAGCACAAGGACAGGGCTCAAATTCTCCCACTGCTTTGCTGCAAGGGGAGCTCTGGGGGCAGAGGAGGCCCAGAAGTGCTGGGAGGAAGCTGTGCTGTGACACAGGAAGGGCCTGTGGAGGGCAAGGGACGTTGACAGCAGCCAGGGGACACTGGGGCCCTAGAAGAGCTTGGCGGGCAGCCCCTGGCTCCCCCTAGTGTGCTGGGCACAAGCCCTGCAGGCACTATGGTCTCTGCACGGCACAGGGGGCACTCTCCACTATTACATGTCACCTCGCTCTAGGGTGAGGAACGGCCACTGTGAAGCCCAACACTGTGAAAATTACAAACCTGCAAGATCTTATGCAAATTCTCCTCGAAGCTGGAGGCAGGAGGGCTGATCAGCAATGCTTTCAGCATGATGTCCAGCTTTTCCAGGAGCTGCAAGAAGGACAAAGTGTTGTGGCAAGGGTGAGAGGGAAGGGGTGGAGGGAAGCAGGCCGAGACCTGCCTCATCAGGGATCTTCAGTTGTTTCTAAGCAGGAGGAAACTGCACACAGAGCAGGGGATGGGGGCTCTTGTGGCTCAGCAGCACATACCATCGCAGTGAACCAAGCGTCCAGATCCCCATTTCTCAGAAGAAAGAAGACCCTGCTAATGCATGCAGCAACGAGAGACAACATTTCACCCTCCAGTGCCGTCTCCACTGTGCTGCAGAGAGAGAGACATTGTCATTGGAAACGGTGCCTCGATGACAAAGGGAGATGGACACAGTCCTCCAGTGGAAGCGTGGCCATGGGGGTTGACAAGCCCCATGGTTGGTGATAACATCAGACTCTTAACGATGAGGCCATGAGGAATGTAAAGAGTTTAGAAGGAACAAAGAAGGGTGATTCAGGAGACGCCTTGCTGGCTCGGACTGCCTGTTCTCCAGCCATTAAGACATGGAAGTTGCTGGGTGTTTGCTGTTGCCGGGCAAAGTTGTTGATCAATGAATAATTAGTAGAAAAGTACTGCTGTAGAGCGAATGGTATAAGAAGGGAGCCCGTCCTCACTAAGGGAGTGGAAGTTATGCCCTCAATAAAGAAGTTATTGCTCCCTTAAAGAACACTGGTGTCCGTGTGGTCATTACGCCACATCCTCCCACGGGCAGGACTTCATAGGAGGGATGAGGAGCCCTGCTAGGGGATGCAACCTCTTCCGCAAGGCTGGCCTGGGCCAGAGGACAGTCCTGACACCTCCTGCTTTGGGGCAAAGGCTGAGATGAGTCAGGAAGCTGCAAGGCTCCCTCTGCCCTCTGGACAAGTCCCGAGCATGGAAGAGCAAAGGCCTGCCCGGATGGAGGATGTATGCTTGCCAGGGTCAGGGCCACCTGGCTCATGCCCTGGGGTTGTGCTAGCCGAGCCAGGGACGGGGTTGGGCGCGTACCTCAAGGCCGCAGTAGCAAGCAAGGCTTCCTGCCACACGTCTGTGCACAGGTAATCCACAGGCTTCTCTTCCAACAGCGCCTGGAGAGCACAAATTGGATGGGACCTGGCAGCCACAGGCACACAGCGCCAGCAGAGCCAGCACTGTCGGCAGGGTTGGCAGAGTCCCGGTGTCCCCAGCCAAGAGTGCCCCCCTGCACCTTGCAATGCTGAGCAGCACCCGAGATCCCACTGGGGGTAGCTTGGTGTCCATGTATGTTTGCTCCCAAACACCTCGCCCAATGCCCAGGGAGCCTCGCGCCCATCCCCAGCCCGCCAGATGTCCCCTCACCTGGATGTTCTCTGCCAGCTTATTTCCGCGGCAGAAGATGTCCAGGCCCTCTAACAAGCCCTTCTCTTGGGCGGTTGTGCACACGGTGATGATGTTCCTCAGGAACTTCATCTTCTGCACCTCATCCTGGCAGCCACAGAGATTCCAAGAGGGAGCGTGAGGGGGGGAGCCACAGCCAGCAGGACCGCAGCATTGCGGGGTGCGGAGCTGTGCGGGACGCCTGGAGGGCAGCAGCTCTGCCCTGCCAGCAGCCCTCCAGCAGCCTGGCAGCAGAGCCGCGGCACGGCCAGGGCATGCAGGCACAGCCGCCATGGAGAGGGCTGCTCTTACCCTTTCCGGGTTTCTGACGTAGGCCTCGATGAAGTCCACAGCTTCCTCTTCCTCTTCATACACAGGTAGCCAGCTAGCATCTAAGACAGAAGGAGAGCAAGGATTGCTGTAGAGAGGGGCTTAAGGATGAAGCAAGGGAAGGGGGCCCTGGCTTCAAGCAGGGGGCGCGGCCGGCCCCAGCCCTGCCCACCCCAGCGCAGACCCTCGCTCACCAGGCTGCAGCGGCTCCACCTCGCACACCTCGATGGGCTCCAATAGAGAGCTGCACTCCTGGGAGCTCTCATCCTCTTCCCAGGCCACCCTGGGGCGGCTTGGGGGTCTCTGCTCCATTGAGAGTGATGAGGGGTGAGGGTCAGGAGGGGGCAGGCTCGGGACTGCCACGGGCAGTGGGGAAAGACGTGGGCTGCACTCGGGGGCTCCTCGCCAGTCCCACTCGCTCCTGCCCTGTCCCCTTGCTGTCCTGACGGACACTGCCAGCACCGGCTATAGCAAGGTGTCACCAGCGTGGGTCACAAAGGGTCCTTCTGTGACCTCATGTCCCCGGCTGGGTGAGGCTGGCTCGGGACCCTCCCTTGTGCTCAGCTCCTCTCAGGGCTGCTCTTGCACGCAGGCCCAGAAAATGGCTCCGTGAATTTTAATATCGTCTTGCAGTTGATGCTATTTTTTAGGAGCCAAGGAAAATGGGATAAGTTAATGCATGCTCGAGGGTTTTGCATCTTACTGGGATCAAAAGACCCAAGCTGATTGCGGGCTGAGTAGTGATCATATCATGACATGCATTCAACCGAAATCTAAAGAGAGGACTGAGCTTCATTATATCCCCTAAGTGAAAAATGAATCATGAATATTCATGCATATTATTCTCTTCAGAGCCATTTAGAAAGAAAAAAAAATCCGTATATTTCATTTGTAAAAATATTTGCAGTAAAGATCTGTGTACCTAAATAATTCTATTTCATGAGGACATAAACCTTTAGTTCTGTGGAAACCCAGATAAATGTTTATGAACTGCCACACTTCAAACAGGACTTTAGTTGATGGATAAACAAACAGCAAAGAATCCATAAACTTTTTTTTTTTCATTTTTTTTTTCCTTAGCAAACACTGCTTTTGAAAATGTTTTTGGCTTTTGACATAGAAAGCATGATCCTCATTGTTCATCTTGCACTAGTAGATGTGCTTTTACCCATTATCAGAAATAAGCCTTTGCTCATGTGAAATATTAAGGCAGCCTTACAGTCCCCATGAAGAAATTCCGACTTTGCAGTAAGTAGGTGTTAGAGACTTAACACCTTAAGGAGCATTAGGCTCATACGTAAGCTACCATGCTGATAGTACGATGCTACCATTGCAGTTATTTTCAGTTCATACTCATGGGAAAAGCACTAGTTTCTCATGTCCTGGGGCAGATCACCTGTTGGCACCATGAGCTTCCACGTTGGCCGCCATGCTCTCATGACCCTCCAGTGGGCAGAGCCATAGGATGTCGGGGAAAAGAAACCAATGAACTTCACCAGCAATTAAAGGGGTTTTGAAGAATCATTCTTAAGCTCTTTAAAAAGCATAGAGATTTACATGACTAATAATAGAATTGTGTGAGGATCTTAAAATTTCATTTAGAAGATTTGTTATCAATATTCCCTAGGATTCTCTTCATTCAGTTTGCAATATATGCTCAGAGCCAAACCAGAGATTTTTCAGTGTTATTTCATGCTGCTTACATTCTGGAAGAGGTTAAATTTTAAATACCTGTTTTCTGAACCGAGTTACATAGCACATTACTTACTGTATGTGTTCCCTGTCATGTTGTTTATCACTTCTGGGGGTTGGTACAGGGTTATTATTTTGCTGTACTGCGTAACTCTGGCTTATGATATGATAAAATTACTGGCCATGAGACTAATCTGGTATTTGTAGTCAGCATTGCCGTTAACTCCATGCTTTGGAAACCCTACCTCAGAAACTATTAATAATTGCAGCTTTTCCCCTTTTTCTTCAGGGAGCCAGTCTATGGAGTGGACAGGGGGAGATATTTTTTCCTACTTGTTCACTCTCCCTTTCTCCTTTACCCTCTTCTCCTCTAGGCGAGTTATGATAGCTCTTCAAAACTTTGAATATCCTTGGGATGTTCAGACCAGCATGTTCTTGTTGTTATGTCTCCTGAATGCACTTCGGGTTTTGTTTAAAATTAAACAACTACTTAAGAATGCCATCCAGAGATCTGTCCTGAGGCAGGATAGTTATGAGTGGCACGGATGGTGGGAGGATAAGGGCAGGCTTCTAGAGCAGCAGGCACCTCCAGTGCTTTGGAAATTCACCCCTGAACAAGTGCAAAATCCTAAAACGCTGGCAGAATGCTTGAAAAAGGTGTGGCATCACCCTGGCACTTCCAAAGAGACAAAAAACACTGCAACGTGGTGGGGCTTGGCCTGTGCTCACTGGGCCACAGTCAATGCCACTGCAACCCCTGTGACAGACCCTGCGGCAACTCCAGCCCCTGTTACAGTCCCTGTGGCCACTGCAACCCCTGTGACGGGCCCTGTGGTCACTACATTCCCTGTGATAGGCCCTGCAGCCACTCTAACCCCTGCAATGGGCCCTGCAACCATTGCAACCGCTGTGACGGCATCCCTGCCCCTTTCAAGGCAGTGAAAAGTCTCTTTCTCCCATCTGCCGGCATCCCTCTGCCTTGCCCTTCAGACGGGAAACCTGCGGCAATGGCTGGGGCAGGGGCAGAGCCATGGTCTCTGCACAGGCTGAGCGGTCTGCAAGGCTGGGGACAAGTACACCGACTGGTACCTAATCCTGATACTCTTCTGGCGACTATATCTTGACCAAAATGTGAAATGGCTGGAGGCCTTGACAATAGCTTTGCTGAGAATTAGAATAGCCCCTAGAGCTAAAGAGAAAGTTAGTCCATTTTAATTATTGTATGGTAAACCATACGTTGTGAATGAATTGGTGACAGAAGGAAGACAAATGCATGTTAAGGGGAGAAAACTGGGTTAGTCAATATTTGCTCTCTCTGTCTCCTGTATTATTGTCTCTCCTCAGGTATATACAGGAACGATTACTGGTTCCGTTAGACATCCCTGTGGTGGTTGTTGATTATAACTTTGAGCTGATAGATGCTTTATATACCCCAAAGTGGGACAGAAATGAACATTTGGAAGAACCTGGCTGAGAAAAAGGACTGGAGCAGTCCCTGGCAAATGGTGGGGCTGTGTTTCCACAGGCTTCATTTTTTCTGATTCTCTTCCTCATCCCAGAGAAGGAGGGGCTCGGGGGAGCGAACGGCTGTGTGGTGCTGAGCTGCCGGGCCGGCTTAAACCTCAACAGGGCTCAAATTCTCCCACTGCTTTGGTGCAAGGAGAGCTCTGGGGACAGAGGAGGCCCAGAAATGCTGGGAGGAAGCTGTGCTGTGACACAGGAAGGATCTGTGGAGGGCAAGGGACACTGGGTCCCTAGAAGAGCTTGGTGGGCAGCCCCTGGCTCCCCTGAGTGTGCTGGGCACACGCCCGGCAGGCATTATGGTCTCTGTGCATGGCACAGGGGGTACTCTCCACTATACCGTGTCACCTCCCTCCGGAATGAGGAACATTGCTACTTTTCCCAGAGGCTGGAGGCAGGAGGGCTGATCTGCAACATCTGCAGCATGCTGTCTGTATTGTGCAGGGCCTGCTTGAAGGACAAGAAGTTGTGGCAGGATTTCAGTGGTCCCACACCCCTCCAAGAGAGCGTTCTGAATTCCCCCTTACTGCCAAGAAAGGACAGCCACAGCTCCGTGCGCTACCCAGGGGAGGCCACGGGGCAGAGAAGCTGCTGTGTGCAGACCAGCCCTCAAGCACTGGATGCATCCAGGCTGATGGCAAGGGTGAGAGGGAAGGGAAGGCCAAGACCCTGCACTGCCAGGATCTTCACTTGTCTGTAAATAGAGGAAAGCCAGGAGGCAGCCACCCCTGTTTCCACCCCTGGGGCAGTTGATTCCAGGTGTACTGGATGCTCCTCCAAGGGAAAGCAAACTGTGGCCTGCACTCTGCTGCCAAAGGGATGGAGAAAAATGAATGAGCAATATATATTGTGGCATACCACTTGGCTGCCTTTGATTCCAGTTCATATTGAAGTTCGAGCGTGTCTAGCATTGCAGCGCTTGACTTGATTTGGGCCACGATAGTCCACTGTAGGTCTCCACTCGCCATAGGCTTTTGCAGTGGCCATATGGGACTGTTAAAGAGTGAGTGAGTCTTGCTGGTCACTCCTTGGCTCTCCAGTCGACAAATCAGTTTATGGATGGAAGTCAGGTCTCTGTCTAGTGCAATATCACTGCCGGTGCACTGTTGGGGTTGTGATCAGCACCTGCTGATCATGTTAAAGAAAACTTTGTGTTTTGCTTAAAATTAAACAACTACTTTAAGAATGCCATCCAGAGATCAGTCCTGAGGCAGGATAGTTATGAGTGGCAGGGAGTGGCCCTGTGGCAACTCCAACCCCTGTTACTGTCCCTGTGGCCACTGCCACCCCTGTGACAGGCCCTGTGGCCACTGCAACCGCTGTGACAGGCCCTGCAGCCATTCCAACCCTCTCCAGACGCCTTGGAGACAGAGGGCATTAAAACTTGTCTGCGTTGGTTGGTCTCTCAGAGGACCCTTCTGTTGTGGGGTTGCTGAGCGTATGGGAACAGGTATCCGTCCACTTGCCTGTGGTCTCTGTGTGGTATATAAAACCCATTTGGCTCCTAGTGCTTTGGCTATCCCCTGGACTACTTCCAAGAAGAAGTGTGGTCTGACTGTTGGGTTCCAACAGTACACAGAAGAAGACGTCTTCTGTATATCTGTAGAACCAATACTGAAGAAAATGAATCTTCATCAGATATAGTCGTGTTAGCGTACATGAAAACACATAATCCACAAAGTGATTATATGAAGGTGCTTTATTAGGCGCCGGAAGTTAAGGGCATGCCTGCCCAAATCTAACTTCGTCTGATTTGTTCACTCAGTTCTCTTTTATCTCCTAAAATATTACATATGCATTAAGTTTCACAACACATCTATGCATATTCATTTCCTAGCTCCGCCTAGCCCCGCTTCGTATGCTAATTATCTTATCAGTCCTTCTGCACTTGCGTATTACTCTCTGGTGGTCGTCCAGATGGTCGTCGGGATGAAGTAAGATGTCTTCATCAGAGTTGAACTGTTTAACCTTTTCTTCTTGTGCATGCTCTCTGAGCCCTCGGTCTCAGTCCAAACCGCAAGGTTGTTTTGATCCAGTTCCCATGGTCCAAGAGGCCCCTGTTACCTAGATGTCTTGCAAATTGAGCATTCTTTTAGTCCTTCTTACTCCGCATCATGAATTGGTGCATTCTCCCACGCTGTCCTTGCACATATATTTTGTATCTTCCAAGCGAAGCCCCGGAACAGTACATCGCAAATGTAACATATATTAAGCAATATTGTATTATTTCATCTTCTATTACCAACAGTCGCCAGAAGAGTATCAGGATTAGGTACCAGTCAGTGTATGTCTTTGGTTATTTTATTTATGGCCCACAGGTCCTGCACAAACCTGTATTCTCTACTGCTTGGTTTCTTCAACGGTGGAATAGGGGCATTAAAGCTGGACTGGCATGCACAAATTAATCCATATGATAGAAACTTGTCTATCAACAGCTCTTCTCCTTTTCTTGCTGCAAAACTAATTTGATATTGGGGTACCCATAAAGCCATTGCTCCAGATTTAACTCAGTCTGGACTGGGGACACATTTTTTTGCTCTCCCAGGTTGTTTTCCTGCCCAGGAAAATTGAGTTACTACATTTAAAACCTATTCAGGTACCTACTGGTGCCCTCCCAGCTCTAACAGCAGGCAAATTTGGGCTTGCCAAGCATTTTCAGGTGAAATCTTAACTTTTATCTTGTCTGTAGAAAAGCTCACTTGGACATTTAATTTGTCTCTTCCCAGCAAAGGGAGAGGTCACTCAGGCATACATATAAACTGGTGTACTAGCATTCTTCCCCCGCTTTTAGAGTCCGTTGGCTGCAGGAGTGGTCTTAGGGCCTGTTGCCCTCCAGCACAAACTATCTGGATTTTTGCCTCAAGCAAAGGTCCTTTACAGTTGTCACTACTGAATGGGTTGTGCCACTGTCTAAAAGGAAATCAGTTGTGTCTCACTCAGTCTTAACAGGAACCAGGGTTTAGAGACTGGAATTTCATTCCCTGGTCTCCATCATTCTGAGTCTATATCTTCCAACATAATCAAATTATGCTTCTCACCTCCTCTTTTCACCTTCTTTTTCGTTCCCGATGGACACTTGTGTGGAGACTTCAGTAAAGCTTTTGACACTATTTCTGACAGCACTCTCCACTTCTCCAGCCTGTCCAGGTCAATTCCGTCATCTGTGTCGTTGATAAAGATGTTGAAGAGCACTGGACCCAAGACCGACCCCTGGGGGACACCACTTGTGACAGGCCTCCACTCAGACATAGAACCATTGACCACAACCCTTTGGCTGTGACCAGCCAACCAATTCTTTATCCACCTAACAGTCCATCCTTCAAACCCATACCTCTCCAGTTTAGAGAGAAGAATGTGGTGAGGGACCAAATCAAGGGCTTTACTCAAGTCCAGGTAGATGATATCCATCGCCCTTCCTTTGTCCACCGATGCCGTCACTCCATCCTAGAAGGCCACCAGATTGGTTAGGCAAGGTCTGCCTTTGGTGAATAAAAGTAAATAAAACTGTTGCTGTGTCATATTATACTGCAAATTCCATGATCCCTATAGTTCAGAGGGAGTTTGGGAAATTAATCTGAGGAACCAAAGCAAACATTCAGATGAGAAATGTCAGCATCTATTCACAATGCTGCACGTGGTGTCATTTTCTGAACACACACACTCAAGTCAAACTTCAAAATCAGGCATCTTAAGGGCAGTCAGAGAGTAAGTGAGCATATTAAACAATCCCAACACTACACTTCATCACCGTGTTTCAAACTGGGATTTTCAACATTCAGTTAAGAGGGTCTAATAATTCCCGGAAAGTTGGTTGAAATTCATGTTGTGGAGAAACAGCGCAAGAGTACCAATATGCAAAATCTTTGAACGACTCTAACACAGTTATATGGTTGTGCAATATCCATACATGAACAGACTGCAAAGCTGGTGGACCGGGAAGATTGCATGCAGGAAGTGAGTCCCAGCAGTTACCTCCCACCAGCTAGGCCACACCTACTGAGCACATACTTCAAGTCCATCCTAAATTCAAAGTACTGTTTCTAAGTTGATGTATTTCACTTTGCAGTTGGGGCAGGTCTATAGGAGGTGTGTCCAAGAGTGTACGGTTCTAAAAAACACAGCTTCACCAGCCTCCAGTGTTGCTAAAAATGCATGAAATGCTAAACAATTCTGGTAGAATGGATAAAATGGTGTGCTGAGATTTAGTATTTTCCTTGGAAGGGATAAGGGAAAAAAAAAAAAGGTCTTATTGAACTCATGCAACTAGAAGATTTAAAATAAGAAAGGCAACTTTGCTACCTTGGTGCAACTTCCTGAAAGCTTCCTACGTGCTTTGCCCAGCAAGCACAAAGCAGCAACTACAGTAAATAATTCTAATAAGATTTGCAGTGATGTGTGATTGTCTGCACATTCTACTTTAGGTGTACAAAGATTAATTCATTCACTTTACTACGAGCACTTAAGAGGGAAGCGTATATTGAAAAAGAAAGACACTCTGTAGTCAATGGAGGGAGAAACAATTTGAGGGGGTGACTTGTACTGTTTTTTTAGGATGTGAGTAATTACATTTGCAATTTGCATTTGCGATTTGCATTTGCAATTTGCATTTGCAATTGCAAATAAGTTGTGCCACACCACTGAATCATGAACTTCTATAGAAAAAAAAATGACAAAAATATGCAAATCTAAAAACAAAGGAAATTTTATTCAGCTCTCCCACAGAAGATATGTATTTTTGAGAACATTACTAATATGCAGCACAAATGCTGTATTCCAAGCATACATGCTCAGACTGTACAAACACCAGAAATCAAAATACTTCAATTATAATTTATCTTTCCCTATAGAGTGGTAAAGATGAGCTGAATAGTCACTAACCTAAGAGTTTGAAACCAAGAATACAAAAACTCTTATATAACGAACTTTATTGCAAATCAAATACTATTGCTTTAAGGACAGTACTTATAGTGGCTATTTTTTCCCCCTAAACTACAGAACATTCAAAAATTTAACCTCTTCCAGAATGTAAGCAGCATGAAATAACACTGAAAAATCTCTGGTTTGGCTCTGAGCATATATTGCAAACTGAATGAAGAGAATCCTAGGGAATATTGATAACAAATCTTCTAAATGAAATTTTAAGATCCTCACACAATTCTATCATTAGTCATGTAAATCTCTATGCTTTTTAAAGAGCTTAAGAATGATTCTTCAAAACCCCTTTAATTGCTGGTGAAGTTCATTGGTTTCTTTTCCCCGACATCCTATGGCTCTGCCCACTGGAGGGTCATGAGAGCATGGCGGCCAACGTGGAAGCTCATGGTGCCAACAGGTGATCTGCCCCAGGACATGAGAAACTAGTGCTTTTCCCATGAGTATGAACTGAAAATAACTGCAATGGTGGCATCGTACTATCAGCATGGTAGCTTACGTATGAGCCTAATGCTCCTTAAGGTGTTAAGTCTCTAACACCTACTTACTGCAAAGTCGGAATTTCTTCATGGGGACTGTAAGGCTGCCTTAATATTTCACATGAGCAAAGGCTTATTTCTGATAATGGGTAAAAGCACATCTACTAGTGCAAGATGAACAATGAGGATCATGCTTTCTATGTCAAAAGCCAAAAACATTTTCAAAAGCAGTGTTTGCTAAGGAAAAAAAAAATGAAAAAAAAAAAGTTTATGGATTCTTTGCTGTTCGTTTATCCATCAACTAAAGTCCTGTTTGAAGTGTGGCAGTTCATAAACATTTATCTGGGTTTCCACAGAACTAAAGGTTTATGTCCTCATGAAATAGAATTATTTAGGTACACAGATCTTTACTGCAAATATTTTTACAAATGAAATATACGGATTTTTTTTTCTTTCTAAATGGCTCTGAAGAGAATAATATGCATGAATATTCATGATTCATTTTTCACTTAGGGGATATAATGAAGCTCAGTCCTCTCTTTAGATTTCGGTTGAATGCATGTCATGATATGATCACTACTCAGCCCGCAATCAGCTTGGGTCTTTTGATCCCAGTAAGATGCAAAACCCTCGAGCATGCATTAACTTATCCCATTTTCCTTGGCTCCTAAAAAATAGCATCAACTGCAAGACGATATTAAAATTCACGGAGCCATTTTCTGGGCCTGCGTGCAAGAGCAGCCCTGAGAGGAGCTGAGCACAAGGGAGGGTCCCGAGCCAGCCTCACCCAGCCGGGGACATGAGGTCACAGAAGGACCCTTTGTGACCCACGCTGGTGACACCTTGCTATAGCCGGTGCTGGCAGTGTCCGTCAGGACAGCAAGGGGACAGGGCAGGAGCGAGTGGGACTGGCGAGGAGCCCCCGAGTGCAGCCCACGTCTTTCCCCACTGCCCGTGGCAGTCCCGAGCCTGCCCCCTCCTGACCCTCACCCCTCATCACTCTCAATGGAGCAGAGACCCCCAAGCCGCCCCAGGGTGGCCTGGGAAGAGGATGAGAGCTCCCAGGAGTGCAGCTCTCTATTGGAGCCCATCGAGGTGTGCGAGGTGGAGCCGCTGCAGCCTGGTGAGCGAGGGTCTGCGCTGGGGTGGGCAGGGCTGGGGCCGGCCGCGCCCCCTGCTTGAAGCCAGGGCCCCTTCCCTTGCTTCATCCTTAAGCCCCTCTCTACAGCAATCCTTGCTCTCCTTCTGTCTTAGATGCTAGCTGGCTACCTGTGTATGAAGAGGAAGAGGAAGCTGTGGACTTCATCGAGGCCTACGTCAGAAACCCGGAAAGGGTAAGAGCAGCCCTTTCCATGGCGGCTGTGCCTGCATGCCCTGGCCGTGCCGCGGCTCTGCTGCCAGGCTGCTGGAGGGCTGCTGGCAGGGCAGAGCTGCTGCCCTCCAGGCGTCCCGCACAGCTCCGCACCCCGCAATGCTGCGGTCCTGCTGGCTGTGGCTCCCCCCCTCACGCTCCCTCTTGGAATCTCTGTGGCTGCCAGGATGAGGTGCAGAAGATGAAGTTCCTGAGGAACATCGTCACCGTGTGCACAACCGCCCAAGAGAAGGGCTTGTTAGAGGGCCTGGACATCTTCTGCCGCGGAAATAAGCTGGCAGAGAACATCCAGGTGAGGGGACATCTGGCGGGCTGGGGATGGGCGCGAGGCTCCCTGGGCATTGGGCGGGGTGTTTGGGAGCAAACATACATGGACACCAAGCTACCCCCAGTGGGATCTCGGGTGCTGCTCAGCATTGCAAGGTGCAGGGGGGGCACTCTTGGCTGGGGACACCGGGACTCTGCCAACCCCGCCGACAGTGCTGGCTCTGCTGGCGCTGTGTGCCTGTGGCTGCCAGGTCCCATCCAATTTGTGCTCTCCAGGCGCTGTTGGAAGAGAAGCCTGTGGATTACCTGTGCACAGACGTGTGGCAGGAAGCCTTGCTTGCTACTGCGGCCTTGAGGTACGCGCCCAACCCCGTCCCTGGCTCGGCTAGCACAACCCCAGGGCATGAGCCAGGTGGCCCTGACCCTGGCGAGCATACATCCTCCATCCGGGCAGGCCTTTGCTCTTCCATGCTCGGGACTTGTCCAGAGGGCAGAGGGAGCCTTGCAGCTTCCTGACTCATCTCAGCCTTTGCCCCAAAGCAGGAGGTGTCAGGACTGTCCTCTGGCCCAGGCCAGCCTTGCGGAAGAGGTTGCATCCCCTAGCAGGGCTCCTCATCCCTCCTATGAAGTCCTGCCCGTGGGAGGATGTGGCGTAATGACCACACGGACACCAGTGTTCTTTAAGGGATCAATAACTTCTTTATTGAGGGCATAACTTCCACTCCCTTAGTGAGGACGGGCTCCCTTCTTATACCATTCGCTCTACAGCAGTACTTTTCTACTAATTATTCATTGATCAACAACTTTGCCCGGCAACAGCAAACACCCAGCAACTTCCATGTCTTAATGGCTGGAGAACAGGCAGTCCGAGCCAGCAAGGCGTCTCCTGAATCACCCTTCTTTGTTCCTTCTAAACTCTTTACATTCCTCATGGCCTCATCGTTAAGAGTCTGATGTTATCACCAACCATGGGGCTTGTCAACCCCCATGGCCACGCTTCCACTGGAGGACTGTGTCCATCTCCCTTTGTCATCGAGGCACCGTTTCCAATGACAATGTCTCTCTCTCTGCAGCACAGTGGAGACGGCACTGGAGGGTGAAATGTTGTCTCTCGTTGCTGCATGCATTAGCAGGGTCTTCTTTCTTCTGAGAAATGGGGATCTGGACGCTTGGTTCACTGCGATGGTATGTGCTGCTGAGCCACAAGAGCCCCCATCCCCTGCTCTGTGTGCAGTTTCCTCCTGCTTAGAAACAACTGAAGATCCCTGATGAGGCAGGTCTCGGCCTGCTTCCCTCCACCCCTTCCCTCTCACCCTTGCCACAACACTTTGTCCTTCTTGCAGCTCCTGGAAAAGCTGGACATCATGCTGAAAGCATTGCTGATCAACCCTCCTGCCTCCAACTTCGAGGAGAATTTGCATAAGATCTTGCAGGTTTGTAATTTTCACAGTGTTGGGCTTCACAGTGGCCGTTCCTCACCCTAGAGCGAGGTGACATGTAATAGTGGAGAGTGCCCCCTGTGCCGTGCACAGAGACCATAGTGCCTGCAGGGCGTGTGCCCAGCACACTAGGGGGAGCCAGGGGCTGCCCGCCAAGCTCTTCTAGGGCCCCAGTGTCCCCTGGCTGCTGTCAACGTCCCTTGCCCTCCACAGGCCCTTCCTGTGTCACAGCACAGCTTCCTCCCAGCACTTCTGGGCCTCCTCTGCCCCCAGAGCTCCCCTTGCAGCAAAGCAGTGGGAGAATTTGAGCCCTGTCCTTGTGCTCCGCACTGACAGCACCTGGAGCTGCCATCGCCCTGCTTTCCTGGTCCCCCGTGCTTTCCTTGCCAGGTGTGAAGGGGGCTTTGCTCCAGCTCTGAGGAATTCCATGGTGGACAGTGCGAGTCCAGGCAGTTCTGCTGGAGCAGTTGTCAGCTCCCAGAGCAGACCAGCAGCTTTTCTTCCCGCAGGTGCTGCTGTATTTCACCACCTCTTCGAGCCTAGTTGTACAGGCAAATGCCACGGAGAGGATCTGGAAGCTGGTTGGTTTCCTGCACAGCTATTTCTGTGAAGAGGTAAGGAGCCAGGCACCCACCAGCCAGGCCATCTCCCTTTCCCTTCTCACAGATTCCTGCGAGGCAAACCTGGGCCCAGCACAGGTGGGGGCCATCAGCACGTCTCTGCCCTGAAGGGAGGGTCTTTGCTCCTCCTTTCCCCTGACTCAATGTGTCATGTCTTCCTTCCTTCCTTCCTTCCTTCCTTCCTTCCTTCCTTCCTTCCTTAATTCCGTAGCCATTTGGAAAATACCTCCAGCCTTCTCAGAGGACAGCCATCGTCCTCAGGACTCTTGAGATGATGAGAAACCACAGCATCGATGATGATGAGTACGATTATGCCGAATTCATTCTGGACATAGCCGTTCAAGACCCTGCCTCCTGGCTGATGGATGTAAGTAGCCTGTGGCTGGATTGCCCTGCCCTTGAGCCCTTTCATCCCGCGCTCGTATCCTCCCTCGCATTCCCAGCTCTTGGGCAGCAGTTTCAGTGGCCCCTGGGTAAGTGGCTGAAGTCCAGTGGCAGCTACATTCTCTCCTGTGTCTCCTCCAGGTGCCAAAGATCCTGAGGTTCATCCATGAAAGCCTGAGCGACTGCACAACTTCAAAACACCTGAAACTCTTTTCAGTACTTTGCACACTGGCCAACGAGTTTCCTAGGGAACTGCTCATAAGCATCTTGACAGACCTTCCGACACTTGACAGGTAGCAGCCCCAGCTGCCCTGGGGGCTTTTTCTATGTGGGGAGAAGGACCTGGGGAATCTCTGGCCCCTCCATCGCACGGTGCGCATCCTCCCAATGGAGTGGGCCCCTCCATCGCACGGTGCTCGCCAGCCCTGTTGGGGCAGCCAGGGCCTCAGCATCCAGACCGGACCAAGGCAGCCCAGAGACCCCATCACGCTCCCTCCTGCCCCTCCTGCTTGCCCAGCCTGGTCCCCCAGGGCTCCCTAAGCACGGGGTGGGGAGGTCCAGGGCTGCAGGACAGCCCGGGGCCTGCGGGGTTGTTCTGGGTCACGGCGCTGTGACCAGGGCAGCCCTGCCAACAGCGTGTTCTGGGCTTGCAGCACTACTCTGGACATCTGGAAGGCGACGCTTTCCCTGCCAATGAATTCAGAGAAGAGCTTGCAAGAGCTACAGAATGTTCTCCAGGACAAACGGGTGTGCAGCTTCTTTGAAGTCAACACCGTGGACTTAAGCACCGTTCACTTGGCTGTGAGTAACCAGACAACACACCTTGTTCCCCTTTGGGGCTATGTGTGCTCCTCCAGGAAAACAGGCACAGTCCTCTCCCCATCCCATCTTCCCCAAACTGTCACCTCTCCCAGGACACGAGGACGCTGTCCCTTAGGGCCAGCACCAGCACCCCTCCACCAGCCATGCGGGGTCCGTGTGCTCAGACAGGAAGCCTGCCCCTTTCCTGGCAGTGCTCTCTTTACCCCGGCTCCTGGCAATGACTGGGGCAGAGTCAGGACAATGGCTGGGGCTGGGGCAGAGCCATGGCCTCTGCACGGGCTGAGCAAGCTGTGAGGCCAGGGACTAGTAGCACCTGTAGCCACCTGCTTCCAGTGCCTGCTTTGTGCCAGCTCACGCTGGTCACGGAGCCAGGAGCTGCAGGGTGCGGGGTATGCTGTAGGCTCTGCCCATCTCTCACGGCTGTGTTTGTTTCAGATGATGCGCCCCAAGGATCAGATACTAGTGGATTTATGTGACCCAGAAAGGCTCCAGGTGTGTCTGAGGCTTCAAAGCCTGCCGATGCTCTGGCTGGTGCTCAGAGCCCTCACCATGTTGTCAGAGAGACCTAAGATGGTGAGTGGGACATTGCCAAGTGAAGCCCTGTTGGCAGCCTGGTGCTGGGGTAGGAGGCAACGCCATGGCTTGGCTTGGCTGGGAGGCAGGAGGTGGGGTGGGTCGTGGTGTGGCGGGTTGTGGTGGGGTGGGGTTGTGGCTGCCTGTGGAGCTTTCCAGAAGCTTTCCCGATGGGTTCCCTGGGAGCAGGTGGCAAAGAGGGTGACTCAGCAGGGGATACAGCATCTTTGCTCTCCTGAAGTCCCTTCCCTGTGCCCTGCTGTCCCCACAACACCGTCAGTGCTAGCAGGAAACAGGGCAGGAGTCTGGTGCTCCGTAATCAGAGTATTTTGGCCAGGGTGGCCATTCACCTCTTGACTAAAACCAAATGGTGTCGTTCTGTACAGGGAAGAACATTGTTGGTCCTGCTGCCGGACGTGATGAATACACTGCAGTATGACAACACGCACATCACTGTGAAGGCCCTGACTGTCTTCAAAAATGTGATCGGTTACCTGGAGAAGAGGGAGGCCAGCCCCATCGCTCTGGCACTGGCTGAGAGACTCCTGCCTCTTTTCAACAACGTAAGGCTGCTGTGGGTGACTGAGCCCTGCAGATGGGCACTCTGCAATGGCGTTGCCCTTCAGCCCAGGCCTGTGGGCAGCACTCGGGCCGGGCCTTCTTCTCTCTCTGCTCCTCTGGGCTCCTGTGAGCTGTCTTCTGGGCTCTGCAGTCCAACGTGGCCTCTCCCTGTCGAGTTGAGAGCTCTGGGCAGCCAAAGGCTTCTGTTCTGGGGGCAGGAAGATGGAGGCTGAGCAGTCTGAGCATGCCCCAGAGGCATTATCAAAGGCCAGCTACGTCTCCTCCTCAGCCCATTCCCAGGAGAGCTCTGCTTTGACATGGCTGGTGCGGCTGGTAGTAAAAGTGGGCCGGCTGGGACTGCACTCTGAGGCACAGGCACCCCGTGCAGGAAACCTGTTGCTTTGCCTTGTGCGGGCCTCCAGCTCCTTTGTTCCGAATACGAGGCTTCACCCTTCACATCAGCCACCCTACGGCCCTTGCTCCCCATGGGCAGGGGGAGGCTGGCAGTTGCTGAAATCCTCCTTTTGTCCTCCCTAACAGGTGTCCAGTGAGGTGCGAGAGCGCTCCATGCTCCTCTTCAAAGACTTGATGGAGTCTGTGGTGTGGTGGAGAAAAGGAGCAATGAAGACGACCGTGCGCAGGGCCCTTATTCCACTGTTTTTCCGGATGAGTGATGAGGCTGAGAGCGTGGCCAAGGTACAGATTTCGGAAGTGAACATTGATGTGGGCAGTGGGCAATCTGACACCGCAGGGGTGGTCTGAGCATCAGGGGCCACGGCAGCAGGCAATTAGATGCCTGGAATGTGTGTCTGTGGTGCCATCTCCCTGCCTCTGCTTCTCCACAGGCGTCTGCAGTAGTCCTACTCGCTTGTACAATGTTCCTGAAGTGGAAACAGCTTGAGCACCTGGCTCAGAACGAAGACACCACTAGGATTACGGAGTACTTGGTAAGGAGAACTGCCCAGCCCCAGGCCCCAAATGGACAAGCCTGCCCGATGTGCCCAGGCTGTGGGCTGTGCAGCTGTGCGTGGCCTGCGCTGCTCCAGCCCAGAGTCCACCGCCTGCTGCTGCACTGTGGCTCCCTTCCCTCCAGCACAGAGCCCCAAGGGCTCTTCCGCAGGCCCCCCTGCCTTCCCCACCCCCAGGATGCGGGAGGAGACCCTAGCCCATCTGGGCCTTGGCAGCGGGACAGAAGGGTCTCCTAACTCTCTCCAAACCTCAGCCCCACAGAGCTCCTGGCTGGGAGCTGGGGATGGCCTGGGGGAAAGGGGGAGGGGGGTGCTGGCAGGAGGGACTGGTCCGGCTGGCTGGGGAGGGTATGTGAGCCCCGCGCCCTTGTGCTTTCTCCAGCTCAAGCAGAAGAGCAGCAGGGTGGACGGATACCTGCAGCAGAGCCTGCTGTACCTGGAGGATGCTCAGGCCAACTTGCGACAGAAGGCTATCAAATTCATCGGTGAGCCCAGGCCCCGCTTCCCTGTCTGGGCCCTGGCCTGGCAGCAAGGCGCAGCCCTGTGGGCCCTGAAGCCCCTGATTGTACCCCCAGGAGCCCTGTGCCTCCCTCAGCCCCCTGCCCATGCAGGTGGGCCTGGTGTGTGCCTTGCTCAAGCCCCCCCTTAGGCTCCGTCCTTGGCGGGGAGCTGGAGGGGACGCAGCCAGGCTGGCTGGACATGGGGCTGTGCTGGGAAGCAGGCTCTGACCATAACACTGTGCCTAGGGCTTGCTGTCTACCATGCTGGCATCCAGAGTGAGGAGAAGCTGAATGAGCTCATCCAAGGTGAGTGCGGGTGGTGCTGGGGGTGCTGCGCCCAGTGGACAGGGGGCAGAGCCCACGCAGTGTGCAGCCATGCCTTGCCCTGCTCCAGGGAAATGCTGCAGTGGCAGAGGGACGTGGGGGGACATGTGGGATGCTCCTGAGCAGCAGCTTCCAGCTGATCCCTTTATCCCACTTGCTCCCCCTGGCCAGGGAAGGAGACAGGTGGGGCTGGCGTGGTCTGGAGGCATGCCAGGAGGTCTCTGAAGGTCGGTGGGTTTCATCTCTGCTCTGTTTCTTTCTGTTGCAGCCCTCCAACCTGTCACGGAGGATGTCGATACATCAGTCTGTGTTCTGGCAGCTCAGACCATCCTACGCCTGAGAAGACGAATTAAGAGGCCAATACCTCTATGGGTTCAGCTTGCAGAACTTTTCTGCTGGCCCTGCATAGCCAGGGCATATGGCTCTGTTTGATTAAAGCTGGAACAGCAAATCCAGTCTCGTTGTGTCCTTCACATGGGCAGCAGCCTGAGTGCCGTTCCTGGCCTCTGCCACTGTGGGCTATCTGTCAGCACAGCCTGGCTGCAGGATTGTTTGAGAAGTTCAGCCCTTCGTTACGCTTTGCCCTCCAAGTGGCTGAGTTTCTTCACCCGTGTGGAAGTCTTTTATTTCAGGAAACAGAGGGTAAAAGCAGCCCCTGGAGGAATGAGGATTGCCCCAAGAGCTGCCTGATGCCCACGCTTTCCAGCAGCCCATGGCAGCGCAGCATGTACTGGGCCACTGCGCCCTTGCAGCAACCTCCCCTGGCTGCCCTGCTGCACCTTAACACTCCAAGGGGAGGAGGAGAGAAGCTTGGGCCCAGCCTGCCCAAGCCTCCTGAGCCGTCCCAGGGCACACACAGGCACCTGTTGTCTGCCACGGTTTTGTGGGCTGCCCGTGATCCCTACTGCACAGGAAATGTCTTGACTGCTCCAAGCTGGAGATATTGTGGGGAGCCATATGTCTTGTTCTTAGGTCGCTGCCCACCGCGAGCAGGGAGGGGCGACCAGCGCATGCGCACCACCCGCAGCGTGCCGCAGTGTCGGGTGTGGGAGCCCGTGCAGCAGGGCACAGGGATGCTGTCCCTCCTCCCTTTCGAGTCCATCCTATACACGGGCAGTCCCTGTGACTGCAGTTCTTACCATGGTCTCCACCAGCAGAGAGCTTGCTCCAAAAAGGCTGTGGTGCCCCAAAGGGAGGGCTTGTCCAGAACCATGGCCGTACACGTCTCTGGCTGCAGGGAGTGCCAGAGCCTGCGGCTGCCAGGGGAGGGAGGCAGGTATTGCACCTGTGTGAGGTGCAAGCAGGTGGGAGATCTGGTCAGCGTGGTGGCAGAGCTGATCGAGGAGGTTGAGAGACTGAGGGCCATCAGGGACTGTGAGCAGAAGGTCGACTGGTGGAGTAGCTCCGTGGCGTGTCAGAGGGAAAGGTGCTGGGGAGATACCCCACAATTGGTGGTGGACGCCCTGCCCTGCCCCTGTCGGGCAGAGGAGGGGAACCTGAGGGATGGGGAGGGTTGGGAGAGGGCCCCTGCTCAGCATGGTGGGCGACCCCCCCCTCTGCTTCCCTCACGTCCCCAGGTCCCCCCAAGCAATGGGTTTGTAGCATTGAACACTGAAGGTGGAGGTAAGTGGGGAGGCGCGGGAAGGTTCCCCAAAGAGGTTACCAAGGACGAAGCGGTCGACTCCATGCATTCAGGCTGCCTCCGCCAGGAAAGAAAGAAGGGCGGTTGTGGTAGGCGACTCCCTTCTCAGAGGAACGGAGGGCCCCATTTGCAGACCAGACCCGAGCCATAGGGAAAGTGTGCTGCCTACCTGGGGCCCGGGTCAGGGACATAACTAGAAAACTCCTGGAGCTGGTTGACCCCACTGATTATACCCATTGCTCATGGTTCAGGAGGGCAGTGATGAAATCGTTCAGAGAAGCCTGCAAACTATGAAGAGAGATTTCAGGGGTTTAGGGCGCATAGTTCAAGGAGGGGGAGCGCAAGTCGTGTTTTTTCTATTCCTTCTGGGGAGGTGAAGGACATGGAGAGGGCTAGGAAAACACAGGTAATGAATAATTGGCTGAGAGGCTGGTGTCAAGACAGAAGCTTTGGGTTCTTTGACCATGGGGCAGTTTACTCGACCCCTGACCTGTTGTCCATGGATGGAACTCAGCTGTCTCAAAGAGGGAAACAAATCCTAGCACAGTAGCTAGCAGGACTTGTGGAGCTTTAGCTATGACAGGGGAAGTCGGTAAGACAGGGCTCACCGGAGAAGTGCCTAGGGGAACAATGCTGAAGCTGGAGGTGAGGCAGAAGTCTCATCTGAAGTGCATCTACGCCAATGCATGCAGCATGGGCAACAAACAGGAGAAGCTAGAAGCAATTGTGCAACAGGCAAACTACGACCTAGTTGCAATAACTGAAACATGGTGGGATCAGTCCCACAACTGGAGTACTGTGATGGACGGCTACAAGCTCTTCAGAAGGGACAGACAAGGTAGGAAGGGTGGTGGTGTGGCTCTTTATATTAAAGTGTGTTTTGATGTTGAAGAGCTTGCAGTTGGGAATGATAAGTTGAGTGTCTATAGATAAGGATCAAGGGGAAGGCCTATAGGGGTGACATCTTGGTGGGGGTCTGTTATAGACCACCTCATCAGGATGAAGAGATGGATGAGGATTTCTATGAGCAGCTTGCAAAAGTGACACGATCACCAGCACTCGTTCTCATGGGAGACTTCAACTTCCCTGATGTATGCTGGAAGTATAATACTGCGTAGAGTAACCAGTCCAGGAGGTTTCTAGAATGTGTGGAAGATAGCTTCCTGACACGGCTGGTATGAGAGCCTACCAGGGGACGTGCCCCACTAGACCTGCTCTTCATTAACAGAGAAGGACTGGTGGGAGATGGGAAAGCTGGGGACTGTCTTTGGCAGAGTGACCACAAAATTGTAGAGTTTTCTATCCTTGGTGATGTCAGAAGGGTAACGAGCAAAACTGGTGTCTTGATCTTCTGGAGGGCAGACTTTGACCTGTTCGGGACACTTGTTGCAGGGGTCCCTTGGGAGTCACTCCTGAAGGGCAAAGGGGTCCAGAAAGCCTGGATGCTCCTCAAGAAGGAAATCTTAAGGGCACAGGAGCAGGCTGTTCCTGAGTCCTGTAAGGTGAGCCGGAGGGGAAGACCGGCGTGGATGAACCGTGAACATTTGTTGAGCCTCTGGGAGAAAAAGAGTCTATGTCCACTGGAAGAAGGGACAGGCTACTTGGGGCAACTACAAGGAACTTGCTAAGATATTCAGAGAGGAAGTTAGAAAGGCTCGAACTCAGATTGGCCACTGCAGTAAAAGAGAACAAGAAATCCTTTTACAATTATATTAACAGCAAGAGAAGAACCAAGGAAAATTCCCATCCTTTACTTGATGCAGCAGGAAATGTGATCACTGAGGATAAGGATAAGGCTGAGGTCCTCAACGCCTTCTTTACATCTGTCTTTAATAGTCAGATCAGTTATCCTCAGGGTACTTTACACCCTGACCTGGACGTCCCCTGTGTTTCAGGTAGAAAATCACCCCCTGTGATCCAGGAAGAGATAGTGAGAGACCTGCTCCTCCATCTGGAACGTCACAAGTCCATGGGACCAGACGAGCTCCACCCTAGGGTGCTGAGGGAGCTGGCGGAGGTAATCGCCAAGCCGCTTTCCACCATCTACCAGTGTTCATTGTTATCTGGAGAGGTCCCAGAGGATTGGAGGCTTCCTGATGTGACTCCCATCTACAAGAAGGGCCGTAAGGAGGACCAAGGGAACTACAGGCCAGTCAGCCTGACCTCGGTTCCAGGGAAAGTTATGGAGCAAATCATCTTGGGTGAGATCGCACGGCACTTGCATGGCATCCAGGGGGTCAGGCCCAGCCAGCACGGGTTCACAAAAGGCAGGTCGTGCTTGTCCAATGTCATCTCCTTCTATGATCGTGTGACCAGACTGGTAGGTGAGGGAAAGGCTGTTGATTTAGTCCACTTAGACTTCAGCAAAGCCTTGACACAGTCTCCCACAGTATTCTCCTGGGGAAACTGGCTGCCCATGTCCTGGACAGGTATACTCTTCTCTGGGTAAAGAACTGGCTAGAGGGCCATGCCCAGCAGGTTGTAGTTAATGGAGTTAAGTCCAGCAGACGTCCTGTTACAAGTGCTGTCCCCCAGGGGTCGGTACTGGGGCCTATCTTATTTAATATCTTTATTGATGACCTAGTTGAGGGAATCGAGTGTACCCTCAGTAAGTTTGCAGATGACACCAAGCTGAGAGGTAGTGTCGATCTGCCTGAGGGTAGGGTGGGCCTTCATTGGGATCTGGATAGGCTGGACTGCTGAGCTGAGGCGAATGGGATGAGATTTAACAAGGCCAAGTGCTAGGTCCTGCACTTTGGCCACAACAACCCCATGCAGCACTATTGGCTTGGGGCAGAGGGGCTAGAAGACTGTGAAGAGGAAAGGGACCCGGGAGTTACTTTTCCTACTAGTACCTTCTATGCTGCTGTGCTTTGGATTTAGGATGAGAATAATGCTGACAACACGCTGATGTTTAAGTTGTTGCAGTGCAGTGCTTATACTAAGCCAAGGACTTTTCAGCTTCTCATACCACCCTGCCAGTGAGGGGCTGTGAGTGCACAAGAAGCTGGGAGGGGACAGAACCAGGACGGCTGACCCGAACTGGCCAAAGGGATATCCATACCATATGGCATCATGCTGAACAATATATATAGGGTGTCTGGCTGGGGGGGAGGAGGGAGCAGGGGCAACGACCACTGCTCGGGCATGGACTGGGCACTGGTCAGCAGGTAGTGAGCAATTGCATTGTGCATCATTTGCTTTTTACATTCTATTATTCTTATCATCATCCTTATTATTATTCTCCCTTCCTTTTTTGTGCTACTACACTGCCTTTGTAACAACCTTTGGTGGTTTTACTCGGGTGGGCAGCCGAGCTCCACCACGGCTGTTCTCTCACTCCCCCCTCCTCAAAGGGAAAAGGGGAGCAAATAGGACACAAAGGGCACAAGGGTTGAGATAAGGACAGGGAGATTGCTCAACAATTATCATGACAGGCAAAACAGACTCAGAGTAGGGAGATATGGGGTTCCATGTGCATCTGGAGAACACGGTGTGCATCTTGGAGTTCAGGGATAGAGCTGAGTAGTTCCCGAATTACCCACACGGTGCCAGAATTACCCGAATGGCTTGGCAGGGGAGGGGTGACCACTGCTTGGGGGTGGGATGGGCATCAGTCAGAGTGTGTGGAGTAACAATTAACTTGTTCATCACTTGCTTTGCACATTCTATTATTCTTATCATCATCATCACCATCATTCCCCCTTCCTTTTTTGTCCTACTAAACTGTCTTTATATCAAGCCACCAGCTTTTACATTTTTTTTTTCTTTTCCCAATTCTCTCCTCCATTCCACTGGGTTGGGTATTTAAAAGATGAGTGGATGTGGTGCTAGGGACATGGTTTAGTGGTGGACTTGACAGTGCTATGTTAATGGTTAGACTTGGTGATCTTAGAGGTCTTTTCAAACTTAAATGATTCAATGATTTAATCACAGAATGGTTGAGGTTGGAAGGGACCTCTGAAGATCATCTAGTCCAACCCCCTGCCAAGCAGGATCACCTAGAGCATTGCGCAGGATTGCATCCAGGTGGATTTTGAATATCTCCACAGAAGGAGACTCCACAACCTCTCTGGGCAACCTGTTCCAGTGCTCTGTAGCCCTCACAGTTGTGGTGTTTTTACCTTGGTAGGCAGCTGAACTCGACCACAACCACTCCCTCATTCCTCCTCCTTAGAAGAGAAGGGGAAGAAGAAAAGGAAAGAAATAACTCACGGGTTGAGATAAGGATAATTTAATTAAAGGAAAAGATAATTATTAGGGAAAAATATTATTAATTAAATAATTTAACTAAAGGGAAAAAAGGGAAAGGGGAAAGGGAGAAAAAAAAATAAAAAAAACAAGCAAAGGCTGACTTCCCACAAATGAGCGATGCTTGACCACATCCTTGATGAGGACAGATGTTTTCACAAGAGCCCGCCCCTCCCCTCTTCTTTCATTTTCCACCTTTTATTGCTGAGTGTGACAAAAATATGGCATGGAATATCCCCTTGGTTGGCTTAGGTCAGCTGCCCTGGTGATGTTCCTTCCTCACCTCTTGCCCATCCCCATTCTGCTGGCTCTTGGGGGATTAGAGGGAGTCCTGATGCAGTGTCAGTACTACTCAGCAGTAGACATGACAGTGGGGTGATACCAATGCTCTTCTGGCTACACGTGCAGAGCACAGCACTGTATGGGCTGCTGCAGGGAAAGTTAACATCCCAGCCAGACCCAGTACAGCTGCCCAGGGGTACTGTGGAGTCTCCTTCTCTGGAGACATTCAAAACCCTCCTGGACACGTTCCTGTGTGACATGATCTAGGTGTTCCTGGTCTGGCAGGGGATTGGACTAGATGATCTTTTGAGGTCCCTTCCAATCCCTAAAACTCTGTGATTATGTGA
Organism: Cygnus olor; assembly: GCF_009769625.2. Classification (NCBI taxonomy): domain Eukaryota; kingdom Metazoa; phylum Chordata; class Aves; order Anseriformes; family Anatidae; genus Cygnus; species Cygnus olor. The sequence goes on from NW_024429179.1 coordinate 137,747, forward strand.
TTCTGTGTAATACCATCATGATTATACTGGCTATAGCCACAACTACACATTAAGACTTCTTAACAATGCACAGTCAATACTTTAACACCATATATACATAACAAACAATTAAGCTGAACATCACTAACAATATCAATCCTATGGCTAGGATCTTGTCAATTCTTTCACATAATACTTACATATCAACAGTGATTGGCACCTTTATCACAAACAGATGGCCCAGCTTCGCCTCTACAAAAACCTCCTGTGTCCTGGGCCGCAAAGTTTGAGAAACCAAGTTGTGTTTTTGCAGTAGAACATGTTTTTGAAATAGAATGTGTTTTTGCAGTAGGAAACTAACCTTGTGTATTCAAAGATCGTTGTGTAGTTATAACAAAGGGAAATGCTAAGTAGGTAAGTGGACAGTAGAAGGCTTCACTGTTCCAAAATAAGGAGGAAGACTGAGAAAAACAGGACGAGCAGTGTGAGAACAGTAAAAAACAAAAATCACAGGCTCTCTAATCATGAGAAAAGAGGGAAAAAGGAGAAATTAGAGGATTGATCAAATAAAATTGGGCATATATGGTATAGAAAGGCTCTATGGAGCACTAGGGAGAAGGGAGAACAGTAGGCACATGCACTATTATTGAAATAGACCCGGTAATTCCGTGCACTGACCAAGGTAAGACAAGCTTTAATGTATTGCCCTGGGGGGGGAGGAGGGAGGGGGAAGTCTGGGTGGCTCTTTTGTGGAGTGTGAATGAGATGCACTTTTAGTGCGAAGTGAGTGTGGAGTCCTGATCCGCGGTTCCATAGTCCTGTGAGGGGTGCGGCTGGAGACGGACAAAGCAAAAGAGAAAAGGGCGAAAGAGAGTCTAAGGGAATTAGGAGCCTTTAGTTGTGTGGTACCCCGGGCATGGTAAAGTGTTCAGCAGTACACTGTTCAGCAGTACACCTTTCTCCTTATCCTAGGTATAGGTGTGTGGTACCCCCATGAACAGTAAAGTCCACAGCAGCACGTCAGGAAGAGATGGGGTATAAGGGCTCCAAGGAAGAGCAGAATGGGGATGGAGACTCTGGAATTGTGTCTAAAGATAGTCCTTTGGGAAGAATGATAAGGAATTGGAAAAACAACCCAAAAACCAGGGAAAAAGATTAAAAAAAAAATGGTTAGATATTGTGTAATTGCCTGGCCTAAAAAGCCAATAAAAGAAACTTCAGTATTTTGACCAAAATACGGGTCTGATGAAGACTGTGTTTATCAGACTCGTATTTGTATGTAAATGATAAGGTTCCTTTTTTGGAGGAGGAATCAAGTTATGCTGCTTGCTGGGTGCAGGACGTGAATCAGGTTTTACTGAAAAAGGGTCAGGATCAGGGGAAAGAGGAGTTAGAAGAAAGGACTGGTCAGTGAGAACCCTTGGATAATTTACTCCCTCCCTATAATCCTAATATTGTACCGACAGCAGCAGCAGCTGCCCTAGAAGGGGGGGGGGGGGGGGGGGGGGGGGGGGAGAAGGGGGCCGATCTTGGAGGTCTCTTCCAACCTAGATGATTCTGTGATTCTGTGATTCTGTGATTCTGTCACTAAAAAGAAAGTGCACTCTAAGCTCCGACGAGAATTAGAACAATGTAAAAATGACATTGAAAAATTTCCGTTTCTTGATACTAATAGTGCTGGCACTTCTATGTATCCTCTTATAGAGGTCCTGACTGGACCAGGGCAAATAGGTTATGTGAACTCCCTCCTCACCAGCGGAGAGGTTAAGAGTTTTAAGAAGGAAATTAAACCTTTAATTGAGGATCCCATTGGACTAGCAGAACAATTAGATCAGTTTCTACAGCCTAATTGATATTCCTGGGGGGAGATGATGTCAATCCTGAGTATGTTATTTACTGGAGAAGAGCAGAGACTGATTAGGAGGACAGCTATGCGAGAATGGGAAAGAGCTACCTCCCCCACCTCCGGACCAGAAGCGATTCCAGTAGAGCAGAAATATCCACTTGATGACCCCAATTAGAATAATAACAACCTGCAGCACAGAACTCCTATGAGAGACATAAGGGGCATAATAATAATGGGGATTAAGGAAGCTGTACCAAAGTCCCTGAATTTTACTAAAGCATTTGAAATACAACAACAAAAGGATGAATCCCCTAATAACTTTCTGCAAAGACTGAGGGATAGAATGAGGAAATACTCAGGGATGAATTCTGAGGACCCTCTAGCCCAAGGGCTTCTGAAAGTACACTTTGTCACTAAAGCCTGGCCAGACATACAAAAAAAGCTCCAGAAGATGGAAGGATGGAGTGAACAGCCACTAGAGACCCTCCTGCAGGAGGCCCAAAAGGTGTATGTCAGGAGGGGAGAGAAGGAAAGACAGAGAGCAAAACTAATGATATCCACACTGAAACAGGTAATGAAGCAGAGGATTGGAGATGAAGGGAGAAATTCTCAGGAGAAGTCAGACCCAGAGCAGAAGGGAGAGGAAGAGAGATGAAAGAATGACTGTAGTGGGTTTACGTGGCAAGGTTTTGGTAGCAGGGGGCCATAGGGGTGGCTTCTGCAAGAAGAATCCAGAAGCTGCCCCATGTTAGATAACGGCCCTGCCGCTTGCCAGAGCTGAGACGATAAGCAATGTTGTTTGTGCCTCTGTAAGAGCATATTTAAGACAGGTTAAATATGCCCACCTGAGTAAAACCAGCACAATGACAAGCAGAGAAAGCTACCTGTGTTGCAGCCTAAATCATGACAGGGACAAAGAAGATGCTTCAAGTGTGGTCAGGCTGGTCACTTGAAACGGGAGTGTCCAGACTGGAAAAAGAAGAGATTGCTTGCTGTTATAAATTCAGAATAGAGGAGCCAGGGGTTCTCAGAAAGCTGGTCCCACCTAGAGCCCTTGATGACCTAATGAAGGAGAAGTTGTATTATTAGTAGATACTGGGGCAGTTAGATCATCACTGGCCCATAAAGTATCAGGGCTTAAATTAACTGATAAAACCCTAAGGGTGACAGGGATAGAAGGGATGGGGATAACAGTGCCACTTTTTGGGGATACCAAACTGAGCCCGCGGGATAAAACAATCACTGGGCAATTACTGTATGTACCTGAGGCAGGGACTAATTTGTTGGGGAGGGATTTGATGATGAAACTGGGTATACAAATAGTAAGTTGTAAGATGGGAATTACAGTATCAATGAAGTTACTGACAGAAGATGATGAGAAAGAAATAGACCCCATAGTGTGGGTAAAGGAGGGAAATAGAGGAGGAATTAATATTACTCCACTAAAGATAGCTATGCAGGAAGGATATGAGGCAATAAAGCAGAAGCAATACCCTATTTCAACTGAGAGATGAAATGGTCTTAAATCAGTAATAACAGAATTGATTAAGTATGGTTTACTGGAACCATGCATGTCTCTCTTTAACACTCCTATTCTGCCAGTAAGAAAGGCTGACAGTTCTTACCGACTGGTACAGAATCTTAAGAAAAATTAATGAAATAGTGTGGAAGCGCCACCTTGTGGTTCCAAATCCGTATACTCCGAGAGCAAGATCCCACATGAGCATAAGTGGTGCAGACGCCTTGTGGCTGGGCTCTTCGGCGAAGCTGAAGCTGAAGAAATGGCCCCTCCAAGGCCCTGCTGCTCTGCTGGGGCTCTCTCTCCACGGGCCGAGGGGAGGAGGCTTTGTCTGTTTGTCCTTATCCAGCTCCTCATCTTTTTAATTTGTTTGATATTACATTAACTAATAGTAATATGTATAATTCCCTACCTATCAGTACACAACGCTCCCTGAAGAGTAATCCTTTTTGGGGAGGTGAACCTCAATGGAGCCATAAAGCTGAGGAGTGTTTTATTTTCCGGTAAATTGTCTCGTGTTTCTCTGTTGTTGGCTTTAAAATAGGAAAAACCCTCCTGTGCCTGTGTGCAGCCAGTTCTCTGAGGAAAGCAGGTGGGATCTGGAGCAAAGGAGCAGTGAAATGTGGCTGCTGATTTCAGTGGAGAAGCCTGGTGTAAGGAAGAGTGATGCAAGCCCTAGGTGGCCAAGGAGAGAAATGGCTGTTCTGGGAGGGTGAGGAGCAAGGTTCTCCATCCAGTGTCCGGCCCCAAGACACCGCGTTGCCAACCTGCCCAGACCTCCTTAGGAGAAACACCACCTAGGGAATGCTGCTGTCGCTATTTGCCTACACTGGAGAGCAACGAAAAATACCTATCTATCAAGTGCTCACTGAAGTTTTCCTCTTTACCTACACTCCCGGAGCCTCACTAATTAGGTGTACAAGATTTAAAGGCTTGAAGAAAATTGTCGGAACAGACGTGGCGTGTTAGGCCTCTCTGCATTTTAATGACCCTGTGGGGCATTTGGTGCTCTGCTACCTCAAGACACTGAGAGAAAACTGAAGAAATCTCTCGAGGAGCTAAAGTTCAAAGCAAACACCAAAGTTCCTCGGAGCATTAAATTGGCCTCACTGAAGGCCATTAAAGACAAAGCTTCCCCACGGATTTGTTAGAGCAGCTTAGCTGGAGGCAATGACTGCAGGTAGGCAAGGGCATACCCATCTCCCTTCCCCACCCTGCTCTCACCAGGGCATTTCACAGAATCACAGAATCACAGAATTGTAGGGGTCGGAAGGGACCTCGAAAGATCATCGGGTCCAACGCCCCTGCCAAAGCAGGTTCCTTAGATCAGGCTGCCCAGGTAGGCGTCCAGATGGGCCTTGAATATGTCCAGAGAAGGAGACTCCACAGCCTCCCTGGGCAGCCTGTTCTAGTGCTCCGTCACTCTCACCGTGAAGAAGTTCTTTCTCTTGGTGGTGTGGAACTTCCTGTGCTCCATCTTGTGGCCATTACCCCTTGTCCTGTCCCCACAAACCACTGAAAAGAGGTTGGCCAAATCCCTCTGTCTCCCACACCTCAGGTATTTATACACATTGATGAGATCCCCTCTCAGTCTTCTTTTCTCCAGGCTGAACAGACCCAGGCCTCTCAGCCTTTCTTCATAGGGAAGATGCTGCAGGCCCCGTATCATCTTTGTGGCCCTCTGCTGGTCTCTTTCCAGGAGATCCCTGACTTTTTTTTCTTTATTTCCGTACCTTCGGAAATATCTCTGGACTCTCGCTGACTGTTCCTTCAAAGACACAGCCATGGTCTGACCCCAGACTTCCAAACGTCCTTTGAGGGACATTTCTTTCTTCCTCATTCCCACTCCCAACCTTCAGAGCTGCACCTTGTGACTCTTTATCTTCTTCCTACTGTTTTCTACTGCCAAGGAAAGCTTCCCCATCTCGGAAATCTCACCCCTCGAGCGGGTGTCCCAACTCATCAGGCTTCCTGTGGTGTATCATGAGAGCAGGCAGAAATTGCCTCACCATCATCTTCCAAGCTCTGGGCCTAGCACTGGCCTTGGAGCTCCTTGGACAGACACGGCCAAGCCGTGTGCGTCCAGCTCTGCAGTCCTGTACTCACGTGCAAGGGACACGACAACCCGTCCCCAAGCCTTCTTCCTCTATGTGCTTATCAGGTGCTCAGGCAAAGGAGATCCCACAGCCACCATGCCAGCCACACACCTGCTGCTGGACTGTCAGGAACACTGGCAAACGTGAGCCTAAATGCACAGATCCCAGCCAGGCTCCTAGAAATTTTCATGCTAGGGATAAGGGCTAGGGATTAGGGTGAGCAAGAGGGTAAAAGCAAAGGTAAGGCTCTAAGGGACTGCATCTTGGCTTCCAGGTAAGGGTGGAAGTGCTGGGGATTAGAGTATTAGGCTCCTGTCAGGCCGAGTGGTGACATTTAGGGCCAGGCTTAGGGCAAACTTGACACAGGGTTAGTCCCTACCACGAATGCTTTCCCAGTCAGTGCTGCAGCAGTAACAAGGTGACCCAAATGCCTTTTACATCTCCAAAAAATCTTTGCTCTCCGTTGGCAAAGAACCCCTTCTCTCCCATGTTCTCACATTTCCCTTCTCCAGGCCCCTCTTGACCTCCCCATGTGTCCTCCTGTCAGGGGCAGCACTCTGAAGATTTCCACGACTTCTGAGGATCTGTCTCCTGGCAGGGACCCAGTCAGTTTCTGGGTCAGAAGGGACCTCACAGTGGCATCAAAAGGATGTGAGATGCTGTAGGAAGACCCTGCACAGCCCTTGAAGGGCCCAGACTTGGTCCATGCCTACCAGCTTGTGCTCCAGAAGGTCTCCCCTAGGTGCTGTGTCACTTGTCCCCCCGGGTGCTACAGCTAAATCAGGGCATCCTGGTGGCACTGGCCATTTTTGTGCAGGCAACCGAATCGAGACACGAAAGCCGATTTCGTAGCTCTAGACCCAGCTGGGCATCATCCACAGATGAGATGAAAATGTTCAAAATGATGTTCAAAAAACATCATCAGATGTTGTCACATATCAGGGACTTATCAGAACCAAATGTTTGCCTGTTTCAGAGCCCTGCCAAGGACATGCACTGAGTCCATTTCCCAGCCCGTTGACTGCCTCTCCTAGGTTTCCACTTTCTTCTTTCTCCTGCTCTTCTTTTTTCCTAACTAACTCTAACTCTAACTCTAACTCTAACTCTAACTCTAACTCTAACTCTAACCCTAACTCTAACCCTAACCCTAACCCTAACCCTAACCCAAACCCTAACTCTAACTCTAACTCTAACTCTAACTCTAACTCTAACTCTAACCCTAACCCTAACCCTAACCCTAACCCTAACCCTAACTCTAACTCAACTCCAACTCCAACTCCAACTCCAACTCTAACTCCAACTCTAATTCTAATTCTAACTCTAACTCTAACTCTAACTCTAACTAACTCCAACTCCAATTCCAACTCTAACGGTAAAAGAAAAATAAAGAATAATCTAGGTGCGCTGATGGACGTAGCAACAGAAGGAGCAGACATTGATGAGGTTTGCCATGGTTTCTTTGCCTCCATCTTCTCTCAGGCCTCTGTGCCTGCAGGCAGGGCTCTGGAAGAGAACAGCCAGCAGTGCATGGGGATCAGTCAGGGGTTTCTTGAGCAATTTCAGCCCGTAACTGCTCATGGGAGGAACATCGTCCATGAGTGCTGGAGAACAAACCAAATAACTCAATACGAAGGGATCGGGGTAGTTCCTGAAGTCTGGCAGAAAGCCTGCAGGGACAGCCACCTTGTCTGGCTGATCTCTCCATGGCCTCTTCCAGGGGGGCCTGCAAGCACCCTCAGAAACTGGGAGGTTGGCTCCTGACTGTTACTTCTTCAGAGGCTTGCTCAAGCTTTCAGTAGCTGCAGGTCAGGAACACCTGAGGGCTCATTGTCATGCAAACTTCCAAACAAAGTAAGTCTCAGTGCATCATTTTCCTTAAGTCTTCAGCTCCTAGAAGGTTAGCTAAAGAGGTTTTAGGAGAACAGTCAAAGTGAAAAGATTTCTGTATTCATAAAGGTAAGAGAAGATTTCTTCTTCCTTCTTTTTTTCCCCAGTTTTCTTTGTTTTCCTTTCTACAGATTACGTGATATCAGCAGCCTCCAATGTATCTTGATCCTGAGTGTCTTCTAACGGAGTCTGAATATGTTGAGACAGCAAGACCTTTTCTGGCAGACATTGTGTGGGCAGGGTTCTTCCCTACCCTCAAGCCCTCATCAGTCACCTGGGAAGGCATCAACCTTGTGAAACTCTGAGCTTCCTCCACTGCACTCGGTAGCTGCTTGTTTCAGCCTGCTGGCACTGATTCCCACCTGCTTTACAAGAAGGAGTTGCATGCAGGTGCAGAAGGACTCTTAACCGCCAGCAGACAAAACGCAAGAGAGAGAGAGCTGACTAAAGCACAAAAGACATTCCGCAGCTGTCTGTTTCCACGTTACCTCCGCTGAAATCCAGTTTCCACCGTGGATGGTCATGGAGCAGAAACAGAACAGAAAACACATTTTTGGGTCAAGCACAGGCACTCCATGCCCTGGACTCTGTCCATATCCACTCTTTGCACACCCACGGAAATCGGGAACTTCTGCGAATCATACAGGGAAGCAAAGCGGCCAAGTGAATAAAATGCTCTATTTTGATCAGCCAAATCAGCATTAATCTCAACATATCTGCCTTACAGGAATATCTTCAGGCAGAGTCTCAAACATTTAGACCCTCTCCTTTTTCATTCCCTGCAGGGTAGATGACATGCAGCACCGCTGTAGGTGAAGGCAGGGATGAGAGGGATCTCCTCTAGCATTGGACGCCTTGGGTGCAATTGCCCCGATTTCCTTCTCTAGTCAATGCAGAAAAAACTGTTGTTTCCGCTGAGATGCCTTGCCATCCTCTGCCTGCCCACCAGCTCCTGCTCCAGAAGGACTCCTCAATGTCCTGGGTCACATTTCCATGTCACACATTGGGTTTCGGCTGCTCCTCGGGATCCTGGCGGCAGTAGCCACCTCTGGGTGGGCAACAGAATCAACGCCTGAATAAGGATTTTAGGCAAAACCTGAATCATAAATAAATAAATAAATAGACGAATAGTCCTTGATGTAAGAAGTATGTAAGAGGTCTTTATTTTCAAAAGGTTGAGGGTCGTCTATACATTCCCGTGACTGGTTTCCTAGGCCAAGGGCACGGGCCAGCAATATGATGAGTCTTTGGCACTTCCCTTGTATGGAAATATAAATTCATCTAGCCATTACCAGAAATGCATTTCCTCCCCACTCTTTGAATGGAGACACTGTGTTCCCAGGACATTTTGTTTAAGGGCACACTGCACATCTGCATTTCCTATCCAAATGGAACTGGGAGCAGTAGAGGTGAAAAAGGTTGGCTGGGTTCTGCCACACGTGAGTGGAGAAGGATTTCGTGGACGGGACCGGTGCTGTCCCTGCGAGCCACACGGAGCTCTGTGTGAGAGCACTGGCATCTCACATCCTGCATCTCATACGGCCTGTATTTGTCCAGTTAAATGAGTAACTGCCCCGAGCTGGATCAGGCAGCGTGGGGATGTTTATGTGAGCACCGTCATTGCAGTCAGGGGTTATCTAGCAAATGCAGCTGATGGGGAACCAGGAGAGCCTTGTATCTCCCTGTTGGGAATGACTCCATATGGTCAGCTGAAAACCGGCCTGGGCTGCACAAAATCACAACAAAATGGACAGGTTCACTTGTCCTAAAGGTGAATGGACGTCACCTACCATTTGTAGGTTGGCCAAAAGAAATCTGCTCGATACTTAAAACTGATGGCCTCAGATGCTGCCCTGTCCCCCAGGTACCTGCACACACCTGGGGCCACGTCCGGAACCCCAAATGTCAGCAGGTGTTTGCATCTCAGGGAGCTGAGACAAGGAGCTCACAGGAGTGCCTCTTTTGTGCACACCTGAACTCAGCCAGAAGGAATCCCACCTCCTGTGGGTCTGTGGGGTGCAGGGGAGGGAGCTGAGTCCCCTTCCAGCCTCAGGACTGCAAACCTAGGATGAGATGCCTCAGCTGATGGAGCTGAATGCCTTCCCTTGGCAGAGGTCGAGGTGGTCTCTCCCGTCACTTTCTGGATGCCCTGCGCAGGACGGGGCAAGGAAAGATGACTCTTGAATGAAACTACTTGAGTGATGTAAGCCGTAACACTGTTGGAAAGCAGTCTCTTTCCCCAGCTGAGGGAGGGAACACGTGCGATTACTTTGTCTTGTTTCCAAGGAGGTTCCCCAGGAGCCCTGTGGACATCTCGGGGGAGCCCAGAGGGGCAAAGGAAGGGAGGCCGTGTCTGCAGACAGACAGCTCTGCCCAGGAGCAGCTCCTCTGCAAGGCACAGCAGGGCTGGGGGCACTGCCTGCACGTGGTGAGGAGATGTGAGACAGAAAGCGATTAAAAGCTTTCTGAATGCGGAATCCAACTTAGAGCTCATTGTAGGAGAAACCCGCACAGCAGCTGGCACAGCCGACCTCTTGCTGCACTGCAAGGGGGATTTTCCTGCACACACCAAGAGGAGAAAGGCATGAAAACAGCAGTCAGAACCACTGGGGCATGGAGGGATGCTGACAGCTGGCTGGAGGAGAAATCTACACAACCCTTGACATGGCAAGTCTCGGTCTGCAGGATCATGTGGATGAATATCCTGGTGGGACAGTTTAAAGCTGGCATATCCCGCATCATAGGAGATCTGTCAGGAGGGTGCTCATGGTTTCTCTGCTGTGGAGGAAAAGGATGTGAACAGACAGAGATGCCCGTGGGCAGTGCCTCTGCTTCCAGGATGTGTCTGCAGGGCAGAGAGGAGCACAAAGTGTTTGCGGTGAGCTCTGTGAACCTGTGCAGGGAGCAGACACGGGGACGGAGCAACAGCTCCCGGCAGGGCCAGCCCCAGGTAGCAGAGACATGGGCAGGGAGGGAGAGGGAGCTGCTCCCAGAAACGCAGCGTGAGTGGGGCTTGGACACCTCTCTGCCATCCCCTGCAGGGCACATTCCCTCCCTGGAGCAAGCCCCACTCTCCCCTCCTGCCCAGAAGACCCCAGGTCACGAGCCGTCACCTCTATGGCTGGACCTCCACGAGAGGAGAGGTGCCTGTCTCCTGCGGTGTGGCACACAGCCACGAAGCTAAAAGCCTCCGCCCTTCAATGTCACTGAGAGGTGGTGGGCATAGCTGGGTGAGGAAAAGGCTTCGCTGCACGCCCTTCTCCTGGCTGAATTATTGGGAGCACTGCAGTATCCATCCTTGGTTTGCCTCCTCTGGTGTGTGCTTTGCTCCCTGGGGTGGGGTGCTGGGTGTGGATCAGCTTCCGTTCTGACACTGACTTGCCCTGGAGGTGTCCTGATGAGAATTCAGGGCGCAAGTCCACTTCTCAAATAGAAAAGCACTGCGTCTGCAGGGGTGAGGAATGGGATGGCTTGTTCCTCTTTCATCTCCAGGGTGGGATTTCCAAAAAAACGGCAGGGGTTTTCATCAGAGAAGTCTCCCCTTAACTTGTCGTTATCATTTCTTCCTTGGACAGCTCGCCCATTCCCAGAGAAACCAAATGCCCAACAGCAGCTCCATCACCGAGTTCCTCCTGCTGGCATTCGCAGACACGCGGGAGCTGCAGCTCCTGCACTTCGGGCTCTTCCTGGGCATCTACCTGGCTGCCCTCCTGGGCAATGGCCTCATCCTCACCGCCGTAGCCTGTGACCACCGCCTCCACACCCCCATGTACTTCTTCCTCCTCAACCTCGCCCTCCTTGACCTGGGCTGCATCTCTACCACTCTCCCCAAAGCCATGGCCAACTCCCTCTGGGACTCCAGGGCCATCTCCTACGCAGGATGTGCTGCTCAGATCTTACTGTTTCCCTTTTTCATCGCGGTAGAGTATTCCCTCCTCACCATCATGGCCTACGACCGCTACATTGCCATCTGCAAGCCCCTGCACTACGGGAGCCTCCTGAGCAGCAGAGCTTGTGCCCAGATGGCAGCAGCTGCCTGGGGCAGTGGCTTTCTCTATGCTGTCCTGCACACGGCCAGCACATTTTCACTGCCCCTCTGCCAAGGCAATTCTGTGGACCAGTTCTTCTGTGAAATCCCCCAGCTCCTCAAGCTCTCCTGCTCAGACTCAGACTATCACAGGGAAGTTGGGCTCATTGCCCTTAGTGGCTGTTTAGCCTTTGGGTGTTTTGTTTTCATCGTGCTGTCCTACGTGCAGATCCTCAGGGCCGTGCTGAGGATGCCCTCCGAGCAGGGCCGGCACAAAGCCTTCTCCACGTGCCTCCCTCACCTGGCCGTGGTCTCCCTGTTTGTGGCCACCTCAATGTTTGCCTACCTGAAGCCCCCCTCCATCTCCTCCCCAGCCCTGGATCTGTTTCTGACTGTGCTGTACGTAGTGCTGCCTCCAGCTGTGAACCCCCTCATCTACAGCATGAGGAACAAGAAGCTCAAGGAAGCCCTCCAGAAAATATTCGAGTACCCTTTGTGATCCAGTATTTCAGGATCACTAAGGTGCCCCTCATCCCCTTATGATGTCCAGGAGGTCAGGCACAGCCCAGCATTAACTGTGTTATCCATAGGTTCGTGTCCGGTGTGCCTGGCCAGTAAGCCTACAGAGTCGTAATCCACACAAAGGTCTCTTAATTCATTAATTATTAGTTAATTCTGCAGAATCAGGTGCTTGGCAGTCTTTCAGAAAGCAAGCACACCTCCGACTCGAAGCACCGTTTTTTATGCACAGCTAATTTGTGAAACTCTTTCTCTGGCTACTTCCGATTGCTTGTTTCAGCTCACCTAACTGATCTCCACTGAGCACTCACGTCAGAGAGGATCAGTGGGGGGGATACCAAATCCCACATTTCCAAACATTTCCGTTTTGATGGGTGTGCTTTTTCAATGTATTAATGACCTTCAGTGAGCAAAAGGTTACTCTGGGTCAGTCTGGAATCTTTCTTCAGCTCTTTTCCTCGTTTTCTAGTTTTCAGCCCTTATCTCCTTTGCTTTTGCTAGCTCAAGGCTCTCAGTCTCCTCGCTTTCTACAGCCTAGGACTACAACTGTTGTTCTTTTTTTTCCCTTTCCTATTTTTCTTTTACTTTTGCTTTGTTGTTGTTGCTGTTATACCCATGACTATTAATTCCAATTAAACAATATTACTCATCCAACTTCTTCCTAATCTTTCATGTGTACAATACATTTTTTTATTTCATGATTATTTTTTATTTTGTTTCCCTTTTACCTGCATATTTAATATGCATAAGGAACCAGGGACGTTGCAGAAATAAAGATACCAGCAGAAAATCATTTCATGGCAGATGTCATCCCGGGCAGGGACCTGGAGCTGCCAGAAGTCAGGGGATCTCCAGGGGTGATGTGTGAGTCTGTGTGGGCAGAGAGGGGATCCTCATAGAGCGTGTGACCATCTAATGGAGTGTCCCAAAGGGGAACCCGAGGATGTGTGACCATCTAATGGAGTGGCCCAAAGGTGAATCCGAGCAGCCCACAGGCTGACAAGGGCTCCGCAACACCAGGGGAGGCTGTGAGGAGCTAGAAGACAAAGGCACGTGAGACTGGAGTGTGTTTCAGGACACCCTCTTTGAAAGTCCACAGGCTGGAGCCTTCCTGGGCCTGCAGGGAGGACTAAGTGAGGAAGAGAAAGCTCCTTCTGCAGGCATCTGCTCAGGGCAGGCTCCTCTATCTGGGCCAGGACATTGTGATGGCCTGGGGACAGGAGCTGCCACTGAGGGGCACAGGCACTCTGTGGTGGAGATGTCCTGGATCTCATGCTGGATGTCCTGCAGTTTCTCTGGCCTCTGTTTCCTAGGGCCACGGCCAGAACCTTCCTCATTTACCACAGCCAGAAACTAAGCACCACCAGCCAGCTGCGTGCTCACTTCCCTGGGCAGTGAGGGAAGTGTTTGTTTCCTCACAAATGCTTCTTGAATTCTGGCCGGCTTAGTGCCATGACCACTTGCTGGGGGAGCCTGCTCCAGTGCCAACCGCCCTCTGGGTAAAGAACATTTTCCTGATATCCAGCCCCAAACTCCTGTGTCACAGCTTCAAGCCGTTCCCTCGGGTCCTATCGCTGGTCACCAGAGCAAAGAGATCAGTGCCTGCCCCTCCGCTCCCCCTTGTGAGGAGGTTGTAGGCCGCCATGAGGTCTCCTCAGGGCTCCACAATCCAAGTGACTTTAGCTGCCCCTCATACGTCTTCCCCTCTAGGCCCTTCACCATCTCAGTTGCCCTCCTTTGGACACTCTCTAACAGTTTTATATTATTCTTCTACCGTGGCACCCAGAACTGCATGCAGTGCTCAAGGTGAGGCCGCACCGACTCCTGTTCGGCTTGCTGCTGACCACAACCCCCAGATCCCTCTCTGCGAGGCTGCTTTCCAGTATCTTGTCCCCCCGTCTGTACGTGTAACCAGCATTGCCCCTTCCCAGGTGCAGGACCTGGCACTTGCTCTTCGTAAACTTCACACCATTGGTGATTGCCCAGCTCTTTCCTTTGTCCAGATCTCCCTGCAAGGCCTCACCACCCTCGATGGAGTCAACAGCTCCACCCAGCTCGGCATCGCCCGTGACTTTGCTCAAAAACTCTACAAGTCCTTCATCCAAATCGCTTATGCAAACATTGAAGAGGACTGATCCTGAAATGGAGCCCTGCAGAACCCCCCAAGTGACAGGTCAAGAGCCTGATGTAACCCCATTTACAAGAACCCTCTGGGCCCGACCCACCAGCCGATTGTTCTCCCATCTTATTATGCTTTTATCTAACTGTATTCTGGTCATCTTGTCCAGAAGGATACGGTGAGAGACAGTATCGAAAGTTTTACTGAAATCCAGAAAGATTACATTGCCTGGCCTCCTTTAGTCACCTAGCTGGGTGAAGTCATTGTAGAAGGAAATTAAATTGGTTAGACATGACATTCCCCTGGAGAGCCCACGTTAGCTCTGACCAATGACTGCATTGTCCTTTAGGTGCTTTTCAACAACTCCCAGAATAATCTTCTCCATAATTGTACCATCATTTTGTCGGCTCAGCTCTGATCAGCGGTGAGTCTCTTTGGAGCCATCTGAAACTGGCCCTTATCTAACATGGGGCAGCTTCAGGACTCCTCTCACAGAGGCCACCCCTGCAGCCCCCCAAAACCTCGCTTCAGAAACCCAGTACAGCAGCGTAGATGTGTGCACGGTGTGCATGTGCCCGCTGGGAATAACACTTCAACTTTGCTGCTGGTTGGGCCTTGCTGGGGACACTGAGTGGCAGCAGCCTCTTCTCTCTTGGGATGCTGGATTCAGTATGAGATATTTAACTCTGACATCCTCAGCAGTGCCTGGGGACAGGACAAGACCTGGAAATACATGAAATTCCACCTAGAAAAACACCTTTTTTACTGTGAGGGATACCAAACACTGAATCAAGTTTCCCTAAGAGGTGATGGAGTCTCCATCAGTGGAGATGCCCAAAACCCAACTGGAAATGGGCCTGGGCTACCTGTTTTTAGATGTCCATGCTTGAGTAGGGGGGTGGACTAGATGATCTTTGGAGGTCCCTTCCAGTCTCAGTGAATCTGGGACTCTGCAATGCCTGGCAGTGTTCGGAGAACTTTTCTGCAGTATCTCCAAACCAGATGGACAGCCGGTGCCCATGGAGCAGAGCCTTCTGTTGAGGATGGACCCATTCACTGTGTAAACCCGAGGACAACGTGGAGCAGGGATTACAAATGCCAGCAATGCCTCAACCCACAGCAGCGTTCCCTACTCCTGCCTCCACTCCCCAGCCCCTTTTCTCCTCAAGGATTTGAGTTGGAAGAGACCTCTGGAGGATTCTAGTACCGAGATCTGCTCTGAGCAGGGAGAGCTTTAACATTAGGTCAGGTCAGTAAGTGCTTTCCCCACTGCAGTTTGGAAAACCATACTTCTGGTGGTGCTAACCAGTTCTGATTCAGTGGTGACACAAGAGGACAGCATGGACGAGAAGGATGACCAGCACCAAAAGGGCCATGTCCTGTTGCTGTCAGTGTTTGTGGGTCCAAGAAAGCAGCAGTCCTGACTCAAAGGCTGTACAGAGGGGGTGTCTCATGGTGCAGAATGGAGCAACCCCAAAGGCCAGCAGGGCTTTTTCTCCACGTTGCAGCTGGGTTCTTCATCCCACAACCATTCCAGTACCTGAAGAGAAGTTATGAGAAGGCAGAGCTGAGGCAAATGCCCATCGGATGGATCCTTTATTTAGTCTGTTATAGAGAAAGCTCAGCTGTACATGCATCCGAGGTCTTTGGGTTAGAAAAACAGGTAGAAGTGGGATAAAAGAAAAAAAATACAGTTTAAATAGGACTGATATTGCCAAGAAAGAAACAAAACTTTGAAATATATGTGAACAAAGATGTTCCTGTCTTGTCCCGGTCTGTGCTGGGTGTGACATAGAATCATTAAGGTTGGAAAAGACCTCCAGGATCATCTGGTCCAACCATCAACATGAGCAATATGGGTACCTTAGCAATGCTGAAGCCTTGTACACTGCAATAGCTTCCTCAGTGCCTCCTTAAGCTCCTTGTTCCTCATGGAGTAGATGAGGGGGTTCACAGCTGGGGGCACCACTGAGTACAGGAATGACACCACCAGGTTTAGAGATGGAGAGGAGATGGAGGGGGGCTTCAGGTAGGCAAACATGCCTGTACTGACGAAGAGGGAGACCACGGCCAGGTGAGGGAGGCACGTGGAGAAGGCTTTCTGCCGGCCCTGCTCAGAAGGCATCCTCAGCACGGCCCTGAGGATCTGCACGTAGGACAGCACAATGAAAACAAAACACCCAGTACCTACACAGAAACTAAATGTGATGAGCCCAGCTTCCCTGAGGTAGGCATGTGAGCAGCAGAGCTTGAGGATGTGAGGAATTTCACAGAAGAACTGGTCCACAGCATTGCCTTGGCAGAGGGGCAGTGAAAATGTGCTGGCCGTGTGCAGGACAGCATTGAGAAAGCCACTGCCCCAGGCAGCTGCTGCCATCTGGGCACAAGCTCTGCTGCTCAGGAGGCTCCTGTAGTGCAGGGGCTTGCAGATGGCAATGTAGCGGTCGTAGGCCATGATGGTGAGAACATAAAACTCTGCTGCAATGAAGAAAACAAAGAAAGAGACCTGGGCAGCACATCCTGCGTAGGAGATGGCCCTGGTGTCCCAGAGGGAGTTGGCCATGGCTTTGGGGAGAGTGGTGGAGATGCAGCCCAGGTCAAGCAGGGCGAGGTTGAGGAGGAAGAAGTACATGGGGGTGTGGAGGCAGTGGTCACAGGCTACGGCGGTGAGGATGAGGCCATTGCCCAGGAGGGCAGCCAGGTAGATGCCCAGGAAGAGCCCGAAGTGCAGGAGCTGCAGCTCCCGCGTGTCTGCGAATGCCAGCAGGAGGAACTCGGTGATGGAGCTGCTGTTGGGCATTTGGTTTCTCTGGGAATGGGCGAGCTGTCCAAGGAGGAAATGATAACAACAAGTTAAGGGGAGACTCCTCTGATGAAAACCCCTGCCATTTTTTTGGAAATCCCACCCCTGGAGATGAAAGAGGAACAAGCCATCCCATTCCTCACCCCTGCAGACGCAGTGCTTTTCTATTTGAGAAGTGGACTTGCGCCCTGAATTCTCATCAGGACACCTCCAGGGCAAGTCAGTGTCAGAAAGGAAGCTGATCCACACCCAGCACCCCACCCCAGGGAGCAAAAGCACACACCAGAGGAGGCAAACCAAGGATGGATACTGCAGTGCTCCCAATAATTCAGCCAGGAGAAGGGCGTGCAGCGAAGCCTTTTCCTCACCCAGCTATGCCCACCACCTCTCAGTGACATTGAAGGGCGGAGGCTTTTAGCTTCGTGGCTGTGTGCCACACCGCAGGAGACAGGCACCTCTCCTCTCGTGGAGGTCCAGCCATAGAGGTGACGGCTCGTGACCTGGGGTCTTCTGGGCAGGAGGGGAGAGTGGGGCTTGCTCCAGGGAGGGAATGTGCCCTGCAGGGGATGGCAGAGAGGTGTCCAAGCCCCACTCACGCTGCGTTTCTGGGAGCAGCTCCCTCTCCCTCCCTGCCCATGTCTCTGCTACCTGGGGCTGGCCCTGCCGGGAGCTGTTGCTCCGTCCCCGTGTCTGCTCCCTGCACAGGTTCACAGAGCTCACCGCAAACACTTTGTGCTCCTCTCTGCCCTGCAGACACATCCTGGAAGCAGAGGCACTGCCCACGGGCATCTCTGTCTGTTCACATCCTTTTCCTCCACAGCAGAGAAACCATGAGCACCCTCCTGACAGATCTCCTATGATGCGGGATATGCCAGCTTTAAACTGTCCCACCAGGATATTCATCCACATGATCCTGCAGACCGAGACTTGCCATGTCAAGGGTTGTGTAGATTTCTCCTCCAGCCAGCTGTCAGCATCCCTCCATGCCCCAGTGGTTCTGACTGCTGTTTTCATGCCTTTCTCCTCTTGGTGTGTGCAGGAAAATCCCCCTTGCAGTGCAGCAAGAGGTCGGCTGTGCCAGCTGCTGTGCGGGTTTCTCCTACAATGAGCTCTAAGTTGGATTCCGCATTCAGAAAGCTTTTAATCGCTTTCTGTCTCACATCTCCTCACCACGTGCAGGCAGTGCCCCCAGCCCTGCTGTGCCTTGCAGAGGAGCTGCTCCTGGGCAGAGCTGTCTGTCTGCAGACACGGCCTCCCTTCCTTTGCCCCTCTGGGCTCCCCCGAGATGTCCACAGGGCTCCTGGGGAACCTCCTTGGAAACAAGACAAAGTAATCGCACGTGTTCCCTCCCTCAGCTGGGGAAAGAGACTGCTTTCCAACAGTGTTACGGCTTACATCACTCAAGTAGTTTCATTCAAGAGTCATCTTTCCTTGCCCCGTCCTGCGCAGGGCATCCAGAAAGTGACGGGAGAGACCACCTCGACCTCTGCCAAGGGAAGGCATTCAGCTCCATCAGCTGAGGCATCTCATCCTAGGTTTGCAGTCCTGAGGCTGGAAGGGGACTCAGCTCCCTCCCCTGCACCCCACAGACCCACAGGAGGTGGGATTCCTTCTGGCTGAGTTCAGGTGTGCACAAAAGAGGCACTCCTGTGAGCTCCTTGTCTCAGCTCCCTGAGATGCAAACACCTGCTGACATTTGGGGTTCCGGACGTGGCCCCAGGTGTGTGCAGGTACCTGGGGGACAGGGCAGCATCTGAGGCCATCAGTTTTAAGTATCGAGCAGATTTCTTTTGGCCAACCTACAAATGGTAGGTGACGTCCATTCACCTTTAGGACAAGTGAACCTGTCCATTTTGTTGTGATTTTGTGCAGCCCAGGCCGGTTTTCAGCTGACCATATGGAGTCATTCCCAACAGGGAGATACAAGGCTCTCCTGGTTCCCCATCAGCTGCATTTGCTAGATAACCCCTGACTGCAATGACGGTGCTCACATAAACATCCCCACGCTGCCTGATCCAGCTCGGGGCAGTTACTCATTTAACTGGACAAATACAGGCCGTATGAGATGCAGGATGTGAGATGCCAGTGCTCTCACACAGAGCTCCGTGTGGCTCGCAGGGACAGCACCGGTCCCGTCCACGAAATCCTTCTCCACTCACGTGTGGCAGAACCCAGCCAACCTTTTTCACCTCTACTGCTCCCAGTTCCATTTGGATAGGAAATGCAGATGTGCAGTGTGCCCTTAAACAAAATGTCCTGGGAACACAGTGTCTCCATTCAAAGAGTGGGGAGGAAATGCATTTTTGGTAATGGCTAGATGAATTTATATTTCCATACAAGGGAAGTGCCAAAGACTCATCATATTGCTGGCCCGTGCCCTTGGCCTAGGAAACCAGTCACGGGAATGTATAGACGACCCTCAACCTTTTGAAAATAAAGACCTCTTACATACTTCTTACATCAAGGACTATTCGTCTATTTATTTATTTATTTATGATTCAGGTTTTGCCTAAAATCCTTATTCAGGCGTTGATTCTGTTGCCCACCCAGAGGTGGCTACTGCCGCCAGGATCCCGAGGAGCAGCCGAAACCCAATGTGTGACATGGAAATGTGACCCAGGACATTGAGGAGTCCTTCTGGAGCAGGAGCTGGTGGGCAGGCAGAGGATGGCAAGGCATCTCAGCGGAAACAACAGTTTTTTCTGCATTGACTAGAGAAGGAAATTGGGGCAATTGCACCCAAGGCGTCCAATGCTAGAGGAGATCCCTCTCATCCCTGCCTTCACCTACAGCGGTGCTGCATGTCATCTACCCTGCAGGGAATGAAAAAGGAGAGGGTCTAAATGTTTGAGACTCTGCCTGAAGATATTCCTGTAAGGCAGATATGTTGAGATTAATGCTGATTTGGCTGATCAAAATAGAGCATTTTATTCACTTGGCCGCTTTGCTTCCCTGTATGATTCGCAGAAGTTCCCGATTTCCGTGGGTGTGCAAAGAGTGGATATGGACAGAGTCCAGGGCATGGAGTGCCTGTGCTTGACCCAAAAATGTGTTTTCTGTTCTGTTTCTGCTCCATGACCATCCACGGTGGAAACTGGATTTCAGCGGAGGTAACGTGGAAACAGACAGCTGCGGAATGTCTTTTGTGCTTTAGTCAGCTCTATCTCTCTTGCGTTTTGTCTGCTGGCGGTTAAGAGTCCTTCTGCACCTGCATGCAACTCCTTCTTGTAAAGCAGGTGGGAATCAGTGCCAGCAGGCTGAAACAAGCAGCTACCGAGTGCAGTGGAGGAAGCTCAGAGTTTCACAAGGTTGATGCCTTCCCAGGTGACTGATGAGGGCTTGAGGGTAGGGAAGAACCCTGCCCACACAATGTCTGCCAGAAAAGGTCTTGCTGTCTCAACATATTCAGACTCCGTTAGAAGACACTCAGGATCAAGATACATTGGAGGCTGCTGATATCACGTAATCTGTAGAAAGGAAAACAAAGAAAACTGGGGAAAAAAAGAAGGAAGAAGAAATCTTCTCTTACCTTTATGAATACAGAAATCTTTTCACTTTGACTGTTCTCCTAAAACCTCTTTAGCTAACCTTCTAGGAGCTGAAGACTTAAGGAAAATGATGCACTGAGACTTACTTTGTTTGGAAGTTTGCATGACAATGAGCCCTCAGGTGTTCCTGACCTGCAGCTACTGAAAGCTTGAGCAAGCCTCTGAAGAAGTAACAGTCAGGAGCCAACCTCCCAGTTTCTGAGGGTGCTTGCAGGCCCCCCTGGAAGAGGCCATGGAGAGATCAGCCAGACAAGGTGGCTGTCCCTGCAGGCTTTCTGCCAGACTTCAGGAACTACCCCGATCCCTTCGTATTGAGTTATTTGGTTTGTTCTCCAGCACTCATGGACGATGTTCCTCCCATGAGCAGTTACGGGCTGAAATTGCTCAAGAAACCCCTGACTGATCCCCATGCACTGCTGGCTGTTCTCTTCCAGAGCCCTGCCTGCAGGCACAGAGGCCTGAGAGAAGATGGAGGCAAAGAAACCATGGCAAACCTCATCAATGTCTGCTCCTTCTGTTGCTACGTCCATCAGCGCACCTAGATTATTCTTTATTTTTCTTTTACCGTTAGAGTTGGAATTGGAGTTGGAGTTAGTTAGAGTTAGAGTTAGAGTTAGAGTTAGAGTTAGAATTAGAATTAGAGTTGGAGTTAGAGTTGGAGTTGGAGTTGGAGTTGGAGTTGGAGTTGAGTTAGAGTTAGGGTTAGGGTTAGGGTTAGGGTTAGGGTTAGGGTTAGAGTTAGAGTTAGAGTTAGAGTTAGAGTTAGAGTTAGGGTTAGGGTTTGGGTTAGGGTTAGGGTTAGGGTTAGGGTTAGAGTTAGGGTTAGAGTTAGAGTTAGAGTTAGAGTTAGAGTTAGTTAGGAAAAAAGAAGAGCAGGAGAAAGAAGAAAGTGGAAACCTAGGAGAGGCAGTCAACGGGCTGGGAAATGGACTCAGTGAATGTCCTTGGCAGGGCTCTGAAACAGGCAAACATTTGGTTCTGATAAGTCCCTGATATGTGACAACATCTGATGATGTTTTTTGAACATCATTTTGAACATTTTCATCTCATCTGTGGATGATGCCCAGCTGGGTCTAGAGCTACAAAATCGGCTTTCGTGTCCCGATTCGGTTGCCTGCACAAAAATGGCCAGTGCCACCAGGATGCCCTGATTTAGCTGTAGCACCCGGGGGGACAAGTGACACAGCACCTAGGGGAGACCTTCTGGAGCACAAGCTGGTAGGCATGGACCAAGTCTGGGCCCTTCAAGGGCTGTGCAGGGTCTTCCTACAGCATCTCACATCCTTTTGATGCCACTGTGAGGTCCCTTCTGACCCAGAAACTGACTGGGTCCCTGCCAGGAGACAGATCCTCAGAAGTCGTGGAAATCTTCAGAGTGCTGCCCCTGACAGGAGGACACATGGGGAGGTCAAGAGGGGCCTGGAGAAGGGAAATGTGAGAACATGGGAGAGAAGGGGTTTTTTGCCAACGGAGAGCAAAGATTTTTTGGAGATGTAAAAGGCATTTGGGTCACCTTGTTACTGCTGCAGCACTGACTGGGAAAGCATTCGTGGTAGGGACTAACCCTGTGTCAAGTTTGCCCTAAGCCTGGCCCTAAATGTCACCACTCGGCCTGACAGGAGCCTAATACTCTAATCCCCAGCACTTCCACCCTTACCTGGAAGCCAAGATGCAGTCCCTTAGAGCCTTACCTTTGCTTTTACCCTCTTGCTCACCCTAATCCCTAGCCCTTATCCCTAGCATGAAAATTTCTAGGAGCCTGGCTGGGATCTGTGCATTTAGGCTCACGTTTGCCAGTGTTCCTGACAGTCCAGCAGCAGGTGTGTGGCTGGCATGGTGGCTGTGGGATCTCCTTTGCCTGAGCACCTGATAAGCACATAGAGGAAGAAGGCTTGGGGACGGGTTGTCGTGTCCCTTGCACGTGAGTACAGGACTGCAGAGCTGGACGCACACGGCTTGGCCGTGTCTGTCCAAGGAGCTCCAAGGCCAGTGCTAGGCCCAGAGCTTGGAAGATGATGGTGAGGCAACTTCTGCCTGCTCTCATGATACACCACAGGAAGCCTGATGAGTTGGGACACCCGCTCGAGGGGTGAGATTTCCGAGATGGGGAAGCTTTCCTTGGCAGTAGAAAACAGTAGGAAGACGATAAAGAGTCACAAGGTGCAGCTCTGAAGGTTGGGAGTGGGAATGAGGAAGAAAGAAATGTCCCTCAAAGGACGTTTGGAAGTCTGGGGTCAGACCATGGCTGTGTCTTTGAAGGAACAGTCAGCGAGAGTCCAGAGATATTTCCGAAGGTACGGAAATAAAGAAAAAAAGTCAGGGATCTCCTGGAAAGAGACCAGCAGAGGGCCACAAAGATGATACGGGGCCTGCAGCATCTTCCCTATGAAGAAAGGCTGAGAGGCCTGGGTCTGTTCAGCCTGGAGAAAAGAAGACTGAGAGGGGATCTCATCAATGTGTATAAATACCTGAGGTGTGGGAGACAGAGGGATTTGGCCAACCTCTTTTCAGTGGTTTGTGGGGACAGGACAAGGGGTAATGGCCACAAGATGGAGCACAGGAAGTTCAACACCACCAAGAGAAAGAACTTCTTCACGGTGAGAGTGACGGAGCACTAGAACAGGCTGCCCAGGGAGGCTGTGGAGTCTCCTTCTCTGGACATATTCAAGGCCCATCTGGACGCCTACCTGGGCAGCCTGATCTAAGGAACCTGCTTTGGCAGGGGCGTTGGACCCGATGATCTTTCGAGGTCCCTTCCGACCCCTACCATTCTGTGATTCTGTGATTCTGTGAAATGCCCTGGTGAGAGCAGGGTGGGGAAGGGAGATGGGTATGCCCTTGCCTACCTGCAGTCATTGCCTCCAGCTAAGCTGCTCTAACAAATCCGTGGGGAAGCTTTGTCTTTAATGGCCTTCAGTGAGGCCAATTTAATGCTCCGAGGAACTTTGGTGTTTGCTTTGAACTTTAGCTCCTCGAGAGATTTCTTCAGTTTTCTCTCAGTGTCTTGAGGTAGCAGAGCACCAAATGCCCCACAGGGTCATTAAAATGCAGAGAGGCCTAACACGCCACGTCTGTTCCGACAATTTTCTTCAAGCCTTTAAATCTTGTACACCTAATTAGTGAGGCTCCGGGAGTGTAGGTAAAGAGGAAAACTTCAGTGAGCACTTGATAGATAGGTATTTTTCGTTGCTCTCCAGTGTAGGCAAATAGCGACAGCAGCATTCCCTAGGTGGTGTTTCTCCTAAGGAGGTCTGGGCAGGTTGGCAACGCGGTGTCTTGGGGCCGGACACTGGATGGAGAACCTTGCTCCTCACCCTCCCAGAACAGCCATTTCTCTCCTTGGCCACCTAGGGCTTGCATCACTCTTCCTTACACCAGGCTTCTCCACTGAAATCAGCAGCCACATTTCACTGCTCCTTTGCTCCAGATCCCACCTGCTTTCCTCAGAGAACTGGCTGCACACAGGCACAGGAGGGTTTTTCCTATTTTAAAGCCAACAACAGAGAAACACGAGACAATTTACCGGAAAATAAAACACTCCTCAGCTTTATGGCTCCATTGAGGTTCACCTCCCCAAAAAGGATTACTCTTCAGGGAGCGTTGTGTACTGATAGGTAGGGAATTATACATATTACTATTAGTTAATGTAATATCAAACAAATTAAAAAGATGAGGAGCTGGATAAGGACAAACAGACAGACTGCTGAAAAGTGGTGGAGTCACCGTCCCTGGGGGTGTTTAAGGCGATGTTGGACGTGGTGCTCAGGGACAGGGTTTATTGGGTGACACTGGTGATAGGGCGATGGTTGGACCAGATGATCTTGGAGGTCTTTTCCAACGTTTATGATTCTGTGATTCTGTGATTCTTAACTCTAACTCTTAACTCCAACTCCAAATACAACTCCACCTCCAACTCCAACTCCAACTCCAACTCTGACTCCAACTCCAATGCTAACTCCAACTCTAACTCCAACTATATCTCCAACTCCCAATCCAACTGCAACTTCAACCCCAACTCCCAATGCGACTCTAACTCCAACTCCAACTCCAAGTCCAACTTTATCTCCAACTCCAACAACTCCAACTGTAACTCAAACTCTAACTCCAAAGCTAACTCTAATTCTAACTCCAACTCTAACTTGAAAAACCCTAACCCCAACTTGAAAAAAAAAAAAAAGAAAAAAAATAAAAAAAAAACCCTCAAACTCCAACTCCAAGTTTAGGTATTCATTTAGGGTTTTTCCAAACCTTTTGTTTGGAAAGAGAGAAGGTGTAGAGTCCTGTGGTGTGTGGGATTTCATAAAGGCTCCCAAAGGGAGTTCAGGCGTACCCAAAGGCTTCCGTTGGGAGCACTTTTTGATGGGAGAAAGTGGCGCCGTCCGTTGTTTTTAGGGTCATAATTAGGGTTAGGGTTACAGTTAGGATTGTTTGGAGAGAGAGAAAGTGCAGAGTCCTGTTGTGTGTGGTGTGGGGTTGTGTAAAGGCTCCCAAAGGGACTTCAGGTGTACCCAAATGTTCCCTGGGGTATAAATGGGTCTGTGGGGTGGGGTCCATGGGGTATTAGTGTGGCTGGGGGGGGGGGGTTCATGGGGTATAAATGGGGTTGGGGGTGGGGAGAGAGGGGCGCATGGAGTATAAATGGGGCTGGGAGCTTCTCCTCGTGTATTAACGAGGCTGGGGGTTGGTTCATTGGTGTATAAATGGGGCTGGAGGGGTTCCCTGGGGTACAAACGGGGGTGAGAGGGGGGTCGCTGGGGTATAAACGGGGCTGGGAGCGTCCCCCGGAGGCCCGAACTACAATTCCCGTCGTTCCCCGCGCGCGCGCGGGGGGAGGGAAGGCGCGCGCGTCCAGACGTCACTTCCTGCGCGCTGCCGGTTCCCCTCATCACGAAATGGCGGCGCCCGTGAGGGTGCGGGCGGCCCCGGGGGCGGCCCGGGAGCGGCTCCGGGCCCAGCTCCTGCCCTGCCGCGTCGGCCGCGACGGCCCCGCGCCCGTGGGAGCCTTCCTCAGGGCCCAGCCCGGCCCGGGCGGCGGTGGGGAACCGGGGAGGGCACCGGGGCGGGCACCGGGGCCTGGTTGGGGGGCAGCGGGGGCGGGTTGAGGGGTACCGGGGGTAGGTACCGGGGGTTTGGGGGCACCGGGAAGGGGGGTGTTGGGGTTTGGGGGGCCACCGGGAACGGTTGGGGGGTACCGGGAGGCGGTTGGGGGGTACCGGGGGTGGATACCGGGGGCCGGGGGTCACCGGGGACCGGCTCGGGGGGACCGGGATGGGGGGTATCGGGGCTAGGGGGGGCACCGGGAAGGATTTGAGGGGGTACCGAGGGCGGGTACCGGGGGTTGGGGGCACCGGGATCGGGTTGAGAGGTACCGGGGAGCGGTTGGGGGGTACCGGGGGTGGGTACCGGGGGTTTGCCGGGTACCGGCAGCGGGTTGAGGGGTACCGGGGGTTTGGGGGTGGGTTTCATAGCACCGGGGCTTGATTGGGAGACACCGGGATTCGGTTGTGGGGCACTTGGGGCGGGGGGGGGGCACCGGGGGCCGGTTGGG
Organism: Cygnus olor; assembly: GCF_009769625.2. NCBI lineage: Eukaryota > Metazoa > Chordata > Aves > Anseriformes > Anatidae > Cygnus > Cygnus olor. The sequence continues at coordinate 163,638 of NW_024429179.1, forward strand.
GAATACCGGGAGGGGGTAGCAGGGGTTTGGGGGCTACCGGGAAAGGTTTGGGGGGGGGCTCCGGGGGGAGGGGTTCCGGGGATTTGGGGTCACCGGGACCCGGTTTGGGGGGGGGGGGGGGGTCATACCACCCCCCCCCCCTTCCCGTTCGCAGAGCTCTGGGCCTCGTTCCGCGGGCGCCGCCTGGGGGGCCGGGAGCTGCCCCTGCCCCCCGGCTACCGGGGGGAGCTGCTGCGGCGGGAGCCCCCCCCCGGCGACGACGAGGAGGACCCCAAGGTGACGCTGCCCCCCCCCCCCCCCCCCCACATACCCCCCACCCATGGGTGCCCCCACCCTGACCGTTGTGTGTGTCCCCCCCCCCGCCCCCCCCCCCCCCAGGAGCAGTGGGTGACGGTGACGGCGACGTTCGGGGCCATCACGGAGTGGGGGGCCGATGCCGTGCCCCCCCCCGCAGGGGGGCTGGCGCAGGCGCTGCAGTGGGGGCCCCTGGCCCATGCGGTGCGTTTTTTTTTTTTGGGGGGGGGGGGGGGGTGTCTCTAAATTTGGGGGGGGGGGAGGGTCCCTAAATTGGGGGGGGGGGGGGGCTGAAGTGGGGTGCCCACGGCCTTCAAATGGGGGGGGGGCTTCTCGTAGAAGGGGTCTTGGGGGGAAAATGAGGGGGGGGGCTGCTTGGACCCCAAGGGAAGGGGGGGGGGGCGGGGACACAGGGGTCCCAAAATGTGTTTTGGGGGGGGGGGGGGGGGGGAGCGTTCCTAATTTTTTTGGGGGGGGGCATCCCAAAATTTTTTTGGGGGGTGGGGGGGTGTCCCTAAATTTGGGGCGGGGAGGGTCCCTAAATTGGGAGGGGGGGGGTAGGTGAGTAAATTTTTGGGGGGGGGGGGGATTGTCCCTAAATTTTTAGGGGGGGGGGGGGGGGGGGGGGGGCCCTAAGGAGGTGGGGGGATGTTGGGGGGAGGGGGTGGTCTTTAGGTCCCTACATTGTGAGGGGGGACCCCAAAAGGTGCCGGGCGGGTGGGGGGGGGGGGGTCCCTAAAATTATGTCCCTCCCTCCCCCCCCCCAGAGCCATGCCCCAGTCCCCGATGACAGCGAAGAGGAGGCGGAGCCTTGAGCTGCCCCGCCCACGTGTGGGCGGGGCTTATTTTGCCCCCCCCCCCCCCCCAATAAAGGTCCGGTAACCAGCGGGCGGAGCCATTTAATGAACGGCGGGTGGGGGCAACGGGGGGGCGTGGCTGGGTGGGCGTGGCTTGGGGGGCGGGTGGGCGTGGCTTGGGGGGCGGGGGGGCGTGGCCTCACCACTTGCCCCGCTTGCTCCAGTCCTTGGGGGTGAAGTGCAGGCACTTGGCGTCGATGCGCAGCACCCGCTTGAGCATCGCCCGCTCGTGGCCCTCCACGATGTCCCCCGAGAGCGTCAGGATGTACTGGCCCTGCGGGGGCGGGGGGGGGGGCGTTTGGGGTTTTGTTTTGGGGTGGGGGGGGGGGGTTGGGGGGGGGTGTTTTGGGGGTCTGGGGGGGGTTTTGGGGGTCGGGGGGGGGTTTGGGGGTTGGTTTTATTGGGGGGTGGGAGGGTTTGGGGGGGGTTTGGGGGGTGGGGGGGGGTTTGGGGGGGTTGTTTGGGGGTTGGGGGGGTGGTTTGGGGGGTTTGGGGGGGGTTTGGGGTCTGGGGGGGGTTGGGGGTTGGGGGTTTGGGGTTGGTTTTATTGGGGGGTGGGAGGGTTTGGGGGGTTGTTTGGGGTTTGGGGGGGTTGGGGGTTGGTTTTTTTGGGGGGTGGGAGGGTTTTGGGGGGGTTTGGGGGGGGTTGTTTGGGGTTTGGGGGGGGTTGTTTGGGGTTTGGGGGGGGTTGTTTGGGGTTGGGGGGTTTGGGGTTTAGGGTTGGTTTTTTTGGGGGGGGTGGGAGGGTTGGGGGGATTGTTTTGGGGTTTGGGAGGGCATTGGGGTTGTTTTGGGGGGGGTGGGGGGTAGTTTGGGGTTGGTTGTTCGGGGATTGTTTGGGGTGGGATCGTTTGTTTTTGGGGGGGTTGGGGGGGCTTGTTTGGGGGTTTGGGGGGCTTACTTGGGGTTGTTTTCTTGGGGGGGTTGGTTGGGGTTTGGGGGGGCTTGATTGGGGTTCGGGGTTGTTTCGGGGGAGCTTGTTTGGGGTTTGGGTTTGGTTTTTTTTTTTGGGGTGGGGGGGGCGCACCTTGTAGTAGTTGATGAGGTTGAGGTACTGCAGGGTGGAGATGACGTCCTCCTTCTTGATGCTGGTGATCTCGCTGATCTCGCTGGGGTTTGGGGGGGGGGGGGGGGGGGATCAGAGCCGGGACCCCCCCCTCACCCCTTCAGGACCCCCCTCACCCCACCCCACCCCCCCCCCAGACCCCCATACACCCAGGTATTTTCCATACCCCCCCCCCCCCCCCCCCAGATACTTTCTCCTCCTTACAGGCCATCCTACAACCCCCCCGCAAAAAAAAACCCTAAAACCTGGGCTTACCCGCCCCCCCCCCCCCCCCCCCAAATCCCCCTTGGACCCCCAGCCCAGACCTCCCACCCCCTTAGGACCCCCCCCCAGAGCTGGGATCCCCCCTCACGGA
>NC_027096.1:0-16739 GCF_009769625.2 Cygnus olor
ATGGCCCCTAACATCCGAAAATCTCACCCTCTACTAAAAATAATCAACAACTCCCTAATCGACCTACCTGCTCCCTCTAACATCTCTGCCTGATGAAACTTCGGCTCTCTGCTGGCCATCTGCCTAGCTACGCAAATCCTAACAGGCCTCTTACTGGCCATACACTACACCGCAGACACCTCTCTCGCCTTCGCCTCAGTGGCCCATACATGCCGAGACGTCCAATATGGGTGACTCATCCGCAACCTCCATGCTAACGGCGCTTCATTCTTCTTTATCTGCATCTACCTACACATCGGACGAGGCCTCTACTATGGCTCCTACCTATATAAAGAAACCTGAAACACAGGGGTAATCCTCCTGCTCACCCTCATAGCAACTGCCTTCGTAGGATACGTCCTGCCATGAGGACAAATATCATTCTGAGGGGCCACCGTAATCACCAACCTATTTTCAGCCATCCCATACATCGGACAAACCCTAGTAGAATGGGCCTGAGGGGGATTCTCAGTAGACAACCCAACCCTGACTCGATTCTTCGCCATTCACTTCCTACTACCCTTCCTAATTGCAGGGATCACCCTAGTCCATCTGACCTTCCTACACGAATCCGGCTCAAACAACCCACTAGGAATCGTATCAGACTGCGACAAAATCCCATTCCACCCTTACTTCTCCCTCAAAGATATCCTAGGGCTCATCCTAATAATCACCCCCCTAATAGCACTAGCCCTATTCTCACCCAACCTCCTAGGGGACCCAGAAAACTTCACCCCCGCAAACCCTCTAGTAACCCCTCCACACATTAAACCAGAATGATACTTCCTATTCGCCTACGCCATCCTACGCTCAATCCCAAACAAACTGGGGGGCGTACTAGCACTAGCCGCTTCCGTACTAATCTTATTCCTGATCCCTTTCCTACACAAATCAAAACAGCGAGCAATAACATTCCGACCGCTCTCCCAACTTCTATTCTGAATACTAGTAGCCGACCTCCTTATTCTAACATGAGTAGGAAGCCAACCCGTCGAACACCCATTCATCATCATCGGCCAACTCGCCTCAATCGCCTACTTCACTATCCTCTTATTCCTCTTCCCCATCGCAAGTGCCCTAGAAAACAAAATACTCAACTGCTAAATACTCTAATAGTTTATAAAAACATTGGTCTTGTAAACCAAAGATTGAAGATTTACCACTTCTTAGAGTGCCCAGAACTCAGAAAAAAAGGACTCAAACCTTTATCTCCAGCTCCCAAAGCTGGCATTTTCAATAAACTATTCTCTGACCCTAGCCCCTAAACCGCCCGAATAGCGCCCCGCGACAACCCCCGCACAAGCTCCAACACAACAAATAAAGTCAACAACAACCCCCACCCCGCCGCTAAAAACATGCCTACCCCGTGCGAATAGAACATAGAAACCCCACTAAAATCCAACCGAACAACAGACATCCCAACATTATCCACAGTGGCTACCTCAAACTTCCAAGACCCCATAAACCCCCCAAACACTAGCCCCACAAAAACAACCGCCACAAACACCACCGCATATCCAGCTACCCGTCAGTCCCCCCAAGCCTCAGGGAAAGGCTCCGCCGCCAAAGCCACTGAATAAACAAACACCACCAGCATACCCCCTAAATACACCATAAACAGCACCAAAGCCACAAACGAGACCCCGAGGCCTAACAACCACCCACACCCTGCCACAGACGCTAGCACCAAACCAACAACCCCGTAATATGGCGAAGGATTTGACGCCACACCCAGAACACCCATCGCAAAACAAATCCCTAAGAAAAACATAAAATAAGCCATTATTCCTGCTCGGCCACTACCCGAGACCTACGGCTCGAAAAGCCGTCATTGTTCTCAACTACAGGAACAGCCAGAACCCCCAACTACGCATCTATGCCGTCTATGCTTAACCCCCCCCCCTTCCCCCCCCGGGCAGGGGGTATTTGGTTATGCATATTCGTGCATAGATTTATATTCCCCATACATATATAACTATGGTCCCAGTAATATATATTATATACGGACTATAATATAAGCAGGTACTAAACCCATAACATGTACACGGACATCAAATCCTCACAGCACTCTCCTACCAAACCACATTAACATGAATGCTCCAAAGACCAACCAGACCACTCACAGCCCTTACCCTCAAGCACACAACAAGGCCACTATCCAATGAATGCTCCCAGGACATACCCCTAATAACAACCCTCCACCACATATCTCATGCAGTTCGTATCAGATGGATTTATTAGCCGTACACCTCACGTGAAATCAGCAACCCGCTGCACATAATGTCCGATGTGACTAGCTTCAGGCCCATACGTTCCCCCTAAACCCCTCGCCCTCCTCACATTTTTGCGCCTCTGGTTCCTCGGTCAGGGCCATCCATTGGGTTCACTCACCTCTCCTTGCCCTTCAAAGTGGCATCTGTGGAATACTTCCACCACCTCAATGCGTAATCGCGGCATTTCCCAGCTTTTTGGCGCCTCTGGTTCCTTTTATTTTTTCCGGGGTTATCTCACAGGTGGCTATTCCCAGTGACTTCGGGGGTCCCACAATCTAAGCCTGGACACACCTGCCTCACGGTCTATCCTATATCTCAAGGGTCCCTCAATGAGACGGTTGGCGTATATGGGGAATCATCCTGACACTGATGCACTTTGTCCACATTCAGTTAATGTTACCTCCCCCCACCGGGTTAAATGGGGCTATTCAGTGAATGCTCGTAGGACATAACACAAAAACAAAAGCCATCAAGCGCAACCCCTGCGCTTCACTAAACCTAAACCAGTAAATCCCTGCTTACCCAAAACCACAAAACCACAGCCCCCACCATCCAATGTATACAAAGCTACCTCAAGAATTCCATTAACTCGTCTCATACATTTCCCCACAATATATATATACAAACATATACAAAATAACCCAAATTTATTAGAGAAACTCCAGTACTAAATAAAAGCAACACACAACAATTCCATATTCATTTCCCCCTCCATCTGCCACTCGATCATCAGCTAATCTCACTCCCGTTCACATAGCTTAACATAAAGCATGGCACTGAAGCTGCCAAGACGGCACACGAGCATGCCTGCGAACAAAAGACTTAGTCCTGACCTTACGGTTGGTTTTTGCTAAATTCATACATGCAAGTATCCGCGCCCCAGTGTAAACGCCCTCGACCGCCTACTACCACTAGGCCTTGAGGAGCGGGTATCAGGCACACCCAAGCAGTAGCCCAAGACGCCTCGCTAAGCCACGCCCCCACGGGTATTCAGCAGTAGTTAACATTAAGCAATGAGTGCAAACTTGACTTAGTTATAGCAACAATTCTCACTTCCTTAAGGGTTGGTAAATCTTGTGCCAGCCACCGCGGTCATACAAGAAACCCAAATCAACCGTCCCATAAACCCGGCGTAAAGAGTGGTAAAATGCCTATCCTAGCTAACTAAGACCAAAATGCAACTAAGCTGTCATAAGCCCAAGATGCACCTAAACACACCATTAAGATGATCTTAGGAACTAACGATCGATTTAACCCCACGAAAGCCAGGGCCCAAACTGGGATTAGATACCCCACTATGCCTGGCCCTAAATCTTGATACTTACTTTACCGAAGTATCCGCCAGAGAACTACGAGCACAAACGCTTAAAACTCTAAGGACTTGGCGGTGCCCCAAACCCACCTAGAGGAGCCTGTTCTACAATCGATAATCCACGATTAACCCAACCACCCCTTGCCAACACAGCCTACATACCGCCGTCGCCAGCCCACCTCGAATGAGAGCACAACAGTGGACACAATAGCACATCGCTAGTAAGACAGGTCAAGGTATAGCCTATGGGGTGGAAGAAATGGGCTACATTCCCTATACATAGGGCACACGGAAAGAAGCTTGAAACTGCTTCTGGAAGGAGGATTTAGCAGTAAAGCGGGACAATAGAGCCCCCTTTAAGCCGGCCCTGGGGCACGTACATACCGCCCGTCACCCTCCTCAAAAGCTACATCCCACATAACTAATACCACTAACACGCTAAAGATGAGGTAAGTCGTAACAAGGTAAGTGTACCGGAAGGTGTACTTAGAATATCCAAGACGTAGCTATAACACCCAAAGCATTCAGCTTACACCTGAAAGATATCTGCTAAACCAGATCGTCTTGAAGCCCCACCTCTAGCTCAGCCACATAAATGACACCAAAATTAAAAAATTCACTAAACAGGCTAAACTAAAGCATTTTACAGTCCCAGTATAGGCGATAGAAAAGACACTTAGACGCGATAGAGATTTTAGTACCGTAAGGGAAAGATGAAATAGCAGTGAAACAATCAAAGCGAGAGACAGCAAAGATCAACCCTTGTACCTTTTGCATCATGATTTAGCGAGAACAACCAAGCAAAGTGAACTAAAGTTTGCCCCCCCGAAACCCAAGCGAGCTACTTTCAAGCAGTTAAGTAGAACGAACCCGTCTCTGTTGCAAAAGAGTGGGATGACTTGTCAGTAGAGGTGAAAAGCCAACCGAGCTGGGTGATAGCTGGTTACCTGTGAAACGAATCTAAGTTCCCCCTTAATCTTCCCTACCGGACATCACCCAAACCCCAATGAGATGATTAAGAGCTATTTAATGGAGGGACAGCTCCATTAAAAAAGGATACAACCTCGACTAGCGGATAACTCCTTCTACCGACCTTACAGTGGGCCCTAAAGCAGCCATCAATAAAGAGTGCGTCAAAGCTCCAACACTAAAAGATACCAAAACAAGAGGATTCCCTTATCACAAACAGGTTAACCTATGAATATAGGAGAATTAATGCTAAAATAAGTAACTTGGGGCCACACCCCTCTGACGGCGCAAGCTTACATGGAAACATTATTAACAGACCTAGACAAATACAAAAACTCCTACAAGACCACGTATTAACCAATCCTGTTAACCCGACTCAGGAGCGCCCATAAGAACGATTGAAATCTGTGAAAGGAACTCGGCAAACCACAAGGCCCGACTGTTTACCAAAAACATAGCCTTCAGCAAATAAACAAGTATTGAAGGTGATGCCTGCCCGGTGACTCAAGTTTAACGGCCGCGGTATCCTAACCGTGCAAAGGTAGCGCAATCAATTGTCCCATAAATCGAGACTTGTATGAATGGCTAAACGAGGTCTTAACTGTCTCTCACAGATAATCAGTGAAATTGATCTCCCCGTGCAAAAGCGGGGATGTGAACATAAGACGAGAAGACCCTGTGGAACTTAAAAATCAACGACCACCGCGAACTTCAAACCAACCCCACTGGGGCCACTTCCATCGCAGAGCCTGGTCGACATTTTTCGGTTGGGGCGACCTTGGAGAAGAACAAATCCTCCAAAAACAAGACCACACCTCTTTACCTAGAGCCACCCCTCAAAGTGCTAACAGTGACCAGACCCAATATAATTGATTAATGGACCAAGCTACCCCAGGGATAACAGCGCAATCCCCTTCAAGAGCCCATATCGACAGGGGGGTTTACGACCTCGATGTTGGATCAGGACATCCTAATGGTGCAGCCGCTATTAAGGGTTCGTTTGTTCAACGATTAACAGTCCTACGTGATCTGAGTTCAGACCGGAGCAATCCAGGTCGGTTTCTATCTATGCAATACTCTCCCCAGTACGAAAGGACCGGGAAAGTGGGGCCAATACTACAGGCACGCCCCCCCCCTCCAAATGGTGTAACCAACTGAACCGTGAAGAGGGCCCCACCCACCACTTTCAATCCTAGAAAAGGACCGCTAGAGTGGCAGAGCCCGGCAAGTGCAAAAGGCTTAAGCCCTTTCCCCAGAGGTTCAAATCCTCTCCCTAGCCCCACCAATGGTACAAATGACAATATTAAGCTGCCTCATTATGTCCCTCCTATATATTATCCCGATCCTAATTGCCGTGGCTTTCCTAACCCTAGTGGAGCGGAAAATTCTAAGCTACATGCAATCTCGCAAAGGCCCTAACGTCGTAGGGCCATTTGGCCTGCTCCAACCATTTGCAGACGGACTTAAACTATTTACCAAAGAGCCCATCCGACCGTCCACCTCCTCTCCGATACTATTTATCCTAATGCCAATGCTAGCCCTTGTCCTAGCCCTCACCACCTGAGCACCCCTACCCCTCCCATTCCCCCTAGTGGACTTAAACCTAGGAGTTCTCTTCCTAGTGGCCATGTCAAGCCTAGCCGTCTACTCGATCCTGTGATCAGGCTGAGCCTCAAACTCGAAATACGCACTAATTGGGGCCCTACGGGCAGTGGCACAAACTATCTCATACGAAGTGACACTAGCTATCATCCTACTGTCAGTGATTCTACTAAGCGGAAGCTACACACTCAGCACCTTCGCCGTAGCACAAGAACCCTTGTACTTCATTTTCTCTTCATGGCCCCTGGCAATGATGTGGTACGTATCCACCCTTGCAGAAACAAACCGAGCTCCTTTCGACCTTACAGAGGGTGAATCTGAACTAGTCTCAGGATTCAACGTAGAATACGCCGCAGGACCCTTCGCCCTATTCTTCCTAGCCGAGTACGCCAACATCATATTGATAAACACACTTACAGCCATCATGTTCCTAAACCCAAGCGCCCTAGGACCACCCCCAGAACTATTCCCCGTTATCCTAGCTACAAAAGTCCTTCTACTATCCTCTGGCTTCCTATGAGTACGGGCCTCCTACCCACGATTTCGATACGACCAGCTAATACACCTACTATGAAAAAACTTCCTACCCCTCACACTAGCTCTGTGCCTCTGACACACTAGCATACCCATCTGCTATGCAGGCCTACCTCCTTACATAAGGAAATGTGCCTGAACTCCAAAGGGTCACTATGATAAAGTGAACATAGAGGTATAACAGCCCTCTCATTTCCTGTCGACCTTAGAAAAGTAGGAATTGAACCTACACAAGAGAAATCAAAACTCTCCATACTTCCTTTATATTATTTTCTAGTAGAGTCAGCTAATCAAGCTATCGGGCCCATACCCCGAAAATGATGGTTCAACCCCCTCCCCTACTAATGAACCCCTATGCAACCCCAATCGTAACCTTCAGCCTCATCCTGGGCACAACAATCACAATCTCCAGCAACCACTGAATCCTAGCCTGAACCGGACTGGAAATCAATACATTAGCCATTATCCCCCTAATCGCCAAATCCCACCACCCACGAGCAGTAGAAGCTGCAACAAAGTACTTCCTAACCCAAGCAGCCGCCTCCGCCCTAGTGCTATTCTCCAGCATAACCAATGCCTGAGCCACCGGCCAATGAGACATTACACAAATAAATCACCCTACCTCCTGCCTGCTACTAACGGCAGCAATCGCTATCAAATTGGGTCTGGTCCCATTCCACTTCTGATTTCCAGAAGTACTACAAGGATCCCCACTAATAACGGCCCTCCTACTCTCAACCCTCATAAAATTCCCCCCTCTAACCCTGCTCCTACTAACATCCAAATCCCTCAACCCAGCCCTGCTCACCACCATAGCCCTGGCCTCAGCAGCACTAGGAGGCTGAATAGGACTGAACCAAACACAAACGCGCAAAATCCTAGCCTTCTCGTCCATCTCCCACCTAGGCTGAATCGCCATTATCCTGGTTTACAGCCCTAAACTAGCCCTACTCACCTTCTACCTCTACGCAATCATAACGTCAGCCGTATTCATGGCCCTCAACAAAATTAAAGCTCTCAACCTAACTATGATCCTAACCTCATGGGCAAAGACCCCAGTGCTAAACGCCACCCTAATACTGGTGCTTTTGTCCCTAGCCGGCCTCCCCCCACTAACTGGCTTTATGCCAAAATGATTCATTATCCAAGAACTGACTAAACAAGAAATAACACCAGCAGCCATAGCAATCGCCATACTGTCACTGCTCAGCCTCTTCTTCTACCTACGCCTCGCATACCACTCAACAATTACTCTTCCTCCTAACTCCTCCAACCACATAAAACAATGATACACTAGCAAAACCCCAAGCACACCAACTGCGATCCTTGCCTCACTGTCAATCTTCCTACTCCCCCTCTCTCCCATGATACACGCCATTGTCTAGAAACTTAGGATAACACCCCCTAAACCGAAGGCCTTCAAAGCCTTAAATAAGAGTTAAACCCTCTTAGTTTCTGCGCACTAAGACTTACAGGGCACTAACCTGTATCTTCTGAATGCAAATCAGACACTTTAATTAAGCTAAAGCCTCCCCTAGACAGATGGGCTTCGATCCCACAAAACTCTAGTTAACAGCTGGATGCCTAAACCAATTGGCTTCTGTCTAAAGACCCTGACGCACCTCAATGCGTATCGATGAGTTTGCAACTCAGCATGAATTTCACTACAAGGTCGATAAGAAGAGGAATTAAACCTCTGTAAAAAGGACTACAGCCTAACGCTTTAACATTCAGCCATCTTACCCGTGACCTTCATCAACCGATGACTATTTTCCACTAACCACAAAGATATCGGCACCCTATACCTTATCTTCGGGGCATGGGCAGGAATAGTCGGCACCGCACTCAGTCTGTTAATCCGCGCAGAACTAGGACAGCCAGGAACCCTCCTCGGCGACGACCAAATTTACAATGTAATCGTCACCGCCCACGCCTTCGTAATAATTTTCTTCATAGTCATACCCATTATGATCGGAGGGTTCGGCAACTGACTAGTCCCCCTCATAATCGGCGCCCCCGACATAGCATTCCCGCGAATGAATAACATAAGCTTCTGACTCCTTCCACCATCATTTCTCCTGCTGCTAGCCTCATCTACCGTAGAAGCCGGAGCCGGCACAGGCTGAACTGTCTACCCACCCCTAGCAGGTAACCTGGCCCACGCCGGAGCCTCAGTAGACCTAGCCATTTTCTCACTTCACTTAGCTGGTGTTTCCTCCATCCTCGGAGCTATTAACTTTATTACCACAGCCATCAACATAAAACCCCCTGCACTCTCACAGTACCAAACCCCACTGTTCGTCTGATCCGTCCTAATTACTGCCATCCTACTACTCCTGTCACTCCCTGTACTCGCCGCAGGTATCACAATGCTGCTAACCGACCGAAACCTAAACACCACATTCTTCGACCCCGCCGGAGGAGGAGACCCAATTCTATACCAACACCTATTCTGATTTTTTGGGCACCCAGAAGTCTATATCCTAATCTTGCCCGGATTTGGAATCATCTCACATGTAGTCACATACTACTCAGGCAAAAAAGAACCATTCGGCTACATAGGAATAGTCTGGGCTATGCTATCAATTGGATTCCTCGGGTTCATCGTCTGAGCCCACCACATATTCACAGTAGGAATGGACGTTGATACCCGAGCCTACTTTACATCAGCTACTATAATCATTGCCATCCCAACCGGAATCAAAGTATTTAGCTGACTAGCCACCCTGCATGGGGGAACAATTAAATGGGACCCCCCAATACTATGAGCCCTAGGATTTATTTTCCTATTTACCATCGGAGGACTAACAGGAATCGTCCTTGCAAACTCCTCCCTAGACATCGCCCTACACGACACGTACTACGTAGTTGCCCATTTCCACTACGTCCTATCTATGGGCGCCGTATTCGCCATTCTAGCAGGATTCACCCACTGATTCCCACTTCTCACCGGATTTACCTTACACCAAACATGAGCAAAAGCCCACTTCGGGGTAATATTCACAGGAGTAAACCTAACGTTCTTTCCTCAACACTTCCTGGGCCTAGCAGGAATACCCCGACGATACTCGGACTACCCCGACGCCTACACACTATGAAACACCGTGTCCTCCATCGGCTCCTTAATCTCAATAGTAGCCGTAATTATACTAATATTCATCATCTGAGAAGCCTTCTCAGCCAAACGAAAAGTCCTACAACCAGAGCTAACCGCCACAAACATTGAATGAATCCACGGCTGCCCTCCCCCATACCACACTTTCGAGGAACCGGCTTTCGTCCAAGTACAAGAAAGGAAGGAATCGAACCCTCATACACTGGTTTCAAGCCAACTGCATTAGCCACTCATGCTTCTTTCTTATGAGACGTTAGTAAACCAATTACATAGCCTTGTCAAGACTAAATCACAGGTAAAAACCCTGTACATCTCATGTGGCCAATCATTCCCAACTAGGATTCCAAGACGCCTCATCACCAATTATAGAAGAACTCGTCGAATTCCACGACCACGCCCTAATCGTTGCCCTGGCTATCTGCAGCCTAGTCCTATATCTTCTAGCCCACATGCTGACGGAAAAACTCTCATCGAACGCCGTAGACGCCCAAGAAGTAGAATTAATCTGGACAATCCTGCCTGCTATCGTCCTGGTACTACTCGCTCTACCATCACTGCAAATCCTCTACATGATAGACGAAATCGACGAACCAGACCTCACACTAAAGGCCATCGGCCACCAATGATATTGAAGCTACGAGTATACTGACTTTAAAGACCTATCATTTGACTCTTATATAGTACCCACCGTGGACTTACCAAACGGCCACTTCCGGCTACTAGAAGTTGACCACCGCGTGGTTGTCCCAATAGAATCCCCCATCCGCGTAATCATCACTGCAGGAGATGTCCTCCATTCCTGAGCAGTCCCAACACTCGGAGTTAAGACAGACGCAATCCCAGGCCGACTAAACCAAACCTCATTTATCACCACCCGGCCTGGGATTTTTTACGGACAATGCTCAGAAATCTGCGGGGCTAACCACAGCTACATACCCATCGTGGTAGAGTCAACCCCACTCCCATACTTCGAAGCCTGATCATCCCTCCTGTCATCATCCTAATCATTAAGAAGCTATGCAACAGCACTAGCCTTTTAAGCTAGCCAAAGAGGGACCCCCTCCCCTCCTTAATGATATGCCACAACTTAACCCCGCACCATGATTCTCGATCATAGTCATAACCTGACTAACCTTAGCTCTTTTAATTCAACCAAAATTGTTAGCCTTCACCACAATAAACCCCCCATCAAGTAAAACCTCACTCACCACTAAACCCACACCATGACCCTGACCATGAACCTAAGCTTCTTTGACCAATTCTCCAGCCCTCATATACTCGGTATCCCCTTGATTATACTGTCTCTGCTCTTCCCAGCCCTACTATTCCCATCCCCAAATAACCGATGGATCAACAACCGCCTGTCCACCCTACAAACATGGCTGCTGCACCTAATCACAAAACAATTAATAGTCCCACTTAACAAAAACGGCCATAAGTGGGCCATAATGCTTACATCGTTAATAATCATGCTACTCACGATTAACCTCCTAGGCCTCCTTCCCTATACATTCACCCCGACTACCCAACTATCCATAAACATAGCCCTAGCTTTTCCACTGTGACTCGCCACACTGCTAACGGGCCTGCGAAATCAACCATCAGCCTCTTTAGCCCACTTATTGCCTGAAGGCACCCCAACGCCCTTAATCCCCGCGCTAATCCTGATCGAAACAACTAGCCTGCTAATCCGCCCCCTGGCCCTCGGAGTCCGTCTCACAGCCAACCTAACAGCAGGACACCTACTGATCCAACTCATCTCCACAGCCTCCATTGCGCTCGTACCCACTCTTCCCGTGGTGTCCGCCCTAACAATAATCGTCCTACTACTCCTCACCATTTTAGAAGTAGCAGTAGCCATAATCCAAGCTTACGTCTTCGTCCTCCTTCTAAGCCTATACTTACAAGAAAACATTTAATGGCACACCAAGCGCACTCCTACCACATAGTAGACCCAAGCCCATGACCAATTTTCGGGGCGGCCGCTGCCCTACTCACAACCTCAGGACTAATCATATGATTCCACTACAACTCATCCATACTACTAACCCTCGGCCTCCTCTCAATACTCCTAGTGATACTCCAATGATGACGAGACATTGTACGAGAGAGCACCTTCCAGGGCCATCACACCCCCACAGTCCAAAAAGGCTTACGATACGGCATAATCCTCTTCATCACATCCGAAGCATTCTTTTTCCTAGGATTCTTTTGAGCATTCTTCCACTCAAGCCTGGCCCCAACCCCAGAACTAGGAGGCCAATGACCCCCAACAGGAATTAAACCGCTCAACCCAATAGAGGTCCCCCTACTAAACACAGCTATCCTCTTAGCCTCAGGTGTTACCGTAACATGAGCTCATCACAGCATCACAGAAGGAAACCGAAAGCACGCCATCCATGCCTTAACCCTAACAATCCTCCTGGGGTTTTACTTCACAGCCCTACAAGCAATAGAGTACCATGAAGCCCCATTTTCGATCGCTGACAGCGTCTACGGATCTACCTTCTTCGTTGCCACTGGGTTCCATGGACTTCACGTAATCATCGGATCCTCCTTCCTAACCGTCTGCCTCCTCCGATTAATTAAATTCCACTTCACATCAGACCATCACTTTGGATTCGAGGCAGCGGCCTGATACTGACACTTCGTAGACGTCATCTGGCTATTCCTCTACATAACCATCTACTGATGAGGATCTTGCTCTTCTAGTATATTAATTACAATTGACTTCCAATCTCTAAAATCTGGTCCAAACCCAGAGAAGAGCAATGAACATACTCATATTTATATTCGCCCTGTCATCAGTCTTAAGTGCCATCCTAATCGCACTAAACTTCTGGCTCGCCCAAATAAACCCCGACTCAGAGAAGCTATCACCATATGAGTGCGGATTTGATCCACTTGGATCTGCTCGCCTGCCATTTTCAATCCGATTCTTCCTCAGTAGCCATCCTCTTCCTCCTATTTGACCTAGAAATCGCCCTCCTCCTCCCACTGCCATGGGCTATCCAACTCCAGTCCCCCCTAACGACCCTCGCCTGAACCGTAGCCATCCTCCTCCTCCTGACACTAGGACTAGCCTACGAATGAGCTCAAGGGGGCCTAGAATGGGCAGAGTAGCAGAAAGTTAGTCTAACCAAGAAGACAGCTGGTTTCGACCCAGCAGATTACGGCCAACCCTGTAACTTTCTTATGTCACCCCTACACCTGAGCTTCTACTCAGCCTTCATCTTTAGCGGACTGGGACTGGCCTTCCACCGGACCCACCTAGTATCTGCTCTACTATGCCTTGAAAGCATGATACTATCAATATTCGTAGGCCTATCAATATGATCCATCGAAACCCAAACCCCCTCATTCACCATGGTACCAATTCTCATACTAACCTTTTCAGCATGTGAAGCAGGCACAGGCCTAGCCATCCTAGTAGCCTCCACGCGCACTCACGGCTCCGACCACCTACATAACCTGAACCTCCTGCAATGCTAAAAATTATCCTACCAACAATTATACTTCTCCCAACAGCCCTACTATCCCCACCGAAATTCCTATGGACCAACACTACCCTGTACAGTCTCCTAATCGCCACCCTAAGCCTCCAATGATTAATCCCAACCTACTACCCATACAAATTCCTATCCAATTGAACAGGTATTGACCAAATCTCATCCCCCCTCCTAGTACTGTCTTGCTGACTGCTACCGCTCATAATCATAGCAAGCCAAAACCACCTACAACAAGAACCCCTATCGCGCAAGCGAATCTTCATCTCAACCCTAATCACAGTCCAACCATTCATCCTATTAGCCTTCT
The DNA here is from genome assembly GCF_009769625.2 of Cygnus olor. Classification (NCBI taxonomy): domain Eukaryota; kingdom Metazoa; phylum Chordata; class Aves; order Anseriformes; family Anatidae; genus Cygnus; species Cygnus olor. Next base: position 13,661 of record NC_027096.1, read on the forward strand.
CTACCACAGAACTAGCACTATTTTATATCTCATTCGAAGCAACTCTTATTCCCACCCTAATCCTAATCACACGATGGGGAAACCAACCAGAACGCCTAAGCGCCGGTACCTACCTGCTATTCTACACATTAGTAAGCTCACTACCCCTACTAATCACAATCATACACCTATACGTAAAAATCGGCACCTTACACCTGCCAACCCTAGAGCTAACCCACCCAACCCTATCCACCTCATGAACAGGCACACTGTCAGGCCTAGCATTACTAATAGCATTCATAGTAAAGGCCCCGCTATACGGCCTGCACCTCTGACTACCAAAAGCCCACGTAGAAGCACCCATCGCAGGATCAATACTCCTCGCCGCCCTACTACTAAAGCTAGGGGGGTACGGAATCATACGAGTCACCCTGCTAATCGGCCCACTGTCCAACCTTCTACACTACCCCTTTCTAACCCTAGCCCTATGAGGTGCCTTAATGACTAGCTCAATCTGCCTACGACAAACAGACCTAAAATCGCTAATCGCCTACTCATCTGTCAGCCACATAGGATTAGTCATCGCTGCAGGAATAATCCAAACCCACTGATCATTCTCAGGAGCAATAATCCTAATAATCTCTCATGGACTAACCTCCTCCATACTATTCTGCCTAGCTAACACAAACTATGAACGCACACACAGCCGCATCCTACTACTCACACGAGGCCTCCAACCCCTCCTACCACTCATAGCCACCTGATGGCTACTAGCCAACCTGACAAACATGGCCCTGCCCCCAACAACAAACCTCATAGCAGAACTAACCATTATAGTTACTCTGTTCAACTGATCCGCGTTCACAATCATCCTAACAGGAACCGCAACCCTACTAACCGCCTCCTACACCCTATTCATACTACTAACAACCCAACGAGGTCCAACCCCTTCCCACATTACATCCATTCAAAACTCAACCACCCGAGAACATCTGCTTATGACACTCCACATTATCCCAATGTTCCTCCTAATCCTAAAGCCCGAACTGATCTCCGGAATTCCTTCGTGCAAGTATAGTTTAAACCAAACATTAGACTGTGATTCTAAGAATAGAAGTTCAAATCTTCTTACCTGCCGAGGGGAGGGTCTAACCAACAAGAACTGCTAATTCTTGCATCTGAGCCTAAAACCTCAGCCCCCTTAACTTTTAAAGGATAACAGTAATCCACTGGTCTTAGGAACCACCCATCTTGGTGCAACTCCAAGTAAAAGTAGTGAACCCCACACTACTAATCAACTCCCTCACACTACTCACACTAACCGTCCTCTTAACCCCGATTATCCTGCCGCTCCTATTCAAAAACTTTAAAAATACTCCATCAACCATCACCCGCACTGTCAAAACCGCATTCCTAATCAGCCTGGCCCCAACAACTGCATTCATCTACTCCGGGGTAGAATCCATCACCTGCCACTGAGAGTGGAAGTTCATTATAAACTTCAAAATTCCCCTAAGCCTAAAAATAGACCAGTACTCAATAGTATTCCTCCCAATCGCCCTATTTGTGACATGATCAATCCTACAATTTGCTATCTGATACATAGCCTCAGAACCGTACATTACAAAATTCTTTACCTACCTACTGACATTCCTAATTGCCATACTTCTCCTAACAACCACGAACAACATATTTCTCCTATTCGTCGGCTGAGAGGGAGTAGGGATCATATCCTTCCTCCTCATTGGCTGATGACAGGGCCGAGCAGAGGCCAACACCGCCGCCCTGCAAGCCGTAATCTACAACCGAATCGGAGACATTGGACTGATCTTAAGCATGGCATGACTGGCCTCAACCTTCAACACCTGAGAAATCCAACAAACCGTGTACCCCCACCAAACCCCAATCCTCCCCCTCATAGGGCTAATCCTCGCAGCCGCAGGAAAATCCGCCCAATTTGGACTCCACCCGTGACTGCCTGCGGCAATAGAAGGTCCCACCCCAGTATCAGCCCTACTGCACTCCAGCACCATGGTAGTAGCCGGAATCTTCCTACTCATCCGCATACACCCCCTACTAACCACTAACCAGACAGCCCTAACCATCTGCCTATGCCTGGGCGCCCTGTCAACCCTATTTGCTGCCACATGCGCCCTAACCCAAAACGACATCAAGAAAATCATTGCTTTTTCAACGTCTAGCCAACTCGGGCTAATAATAGTCGCTATCGGACTGAACCTTCCACAACTAGCATTCCTGCACATCTCGACCCACGCCTTCTTTAAGGCCATACTATTCCTATGCTCCGGGTCTATTATCCACAGCCTAAATGGAGAGCAGGACATCCGAAAAATAGGCGGCCTACAAAAGACACTCCCAGTCACAACCTCCTGCCTAACTATCGGGAATCTGGCACTAATAGGAACTCCATTCCTAGCCGGATTCTACTCAAAAGACCTCATCATCGAAAGCCTAAACACATCCTACCTAAACACCTGAGCCCTACTCCTAACCCTCCTAGCCACAGCATTTACCGCAACCTACAGCATCCGCATAACCATCCTAGTCCAAGCCGGACGAACCCGAGTCCCCCCAATAACATCAATAAACGAAAACAACCCACTAATCACTGCCCCATTAACCCGACTCGCCCTAGGTAGCATTATAGCAGGGATAATCATCACCTCCTTCATCACACCGGCTAAAACACCCCCAATAACCATGCCCCTTATCGCCAAAACCGCTGCCATCCTAGTAACAATCCTAGGAATCATCCTAGCCCTAGAACTCTCGAACATGACAAATGCCCTCACCCACCCAAAACCAAGCCCCCTTATAAACTTCTCCTCCATATTAGGATACTTCAACCCCCTAGTACACCGATTCTTATCTAAAAATCTACTAGAAAAAGGACAAAACATTGCCCTGCACCTAATCGACCTCGCCTGACTTAAAAAAATAGGACCAGAAGGCCTTGCCGACCTGCAAGTAGCCGCAAGCAAGACCGCAACCTCAATACACACAGGATTAATTAAAGCCTATCTAGGATCCTTCGCCCTCTCCATCCTAGTAATAATCCTGGCAACACACAGACTCACTA